>NC_056747.1:885758505-885974541 GCF_019279795.1 Protopterus annectens
CACAATATACACGTAAAAAGTAGTGACATTGTTAAATGCGCAACTGTTATATACATAACTGTTATCATGCATAAATTCAAAAGTATGACTGTGGGTCATTATTACACTTCTATAATTTATCTCCAACCTGTAAGTCTGGCAGACTCTTGCAGTTTTGATCATAGCAGTATTTCTGTTTTGACTATTTCTTTCTATATTTCCTTTACTCTTCACTGATTCTAAAGCATCAGCAGTGCAAATGAAGTATATGATGTGCTTTTAAATGTGTTGCTCATTAACAGTCAATGTTCCCAGCCACAGAGTACTACTACATTCCAAAACTGCAAAATGATCATTTTTATAGCTTTTACTACAGCTCTTTCTCATAAGATTCCTCACAGTTTCAATACTTTTTTCATCTTGTTCATTGGACTGCAGAGAGTTTAAAATGCACATTACATGTAAAAGTTCCCACTCATGCACAAATCATCTTCATTCCTAACTAGTGCATTTTGGTATCCGATGGGATTCTGACAGGGCCAGTGTTAGCATTTTGGGGGCCCCAATCAAATGTCAAGTTGGGGGCCCCCTAGGCACTTTCAGTATAAGTATAATTTTGTCAGTGCCACCCCTCCTCAGAAACCTTTTAGTTTGTGCTGCAGACTTTTTACACAACCTTTTCATCCAATAATGGCTTGAACAGAAATTATGATTAAGGAAAGAAATTCACTGTTGCTGTTCAATTTAAGTTTTCCTTGCATCCTTTCCTGAACAAGACAGCACAGTAATAATAATTTAGGAAATAACTCAAATAAGCCAGGGCCCAAGAAGCCGTAGGGTTACAGATGGTCTGGGATGCATTTTAGAGCATATTCTCAACATTTTACTCCAATGGTGGCCTAAAGAAAAATCACGAAAAAGAAAATAATTTCAGTCTTATTTTTTTCTTTAAATTGCCTTAGTTATATATTTCAAGTGATTGCTGATATACATGTACATAGCATGCTTCCTCACCCCTAACCCTCAGAGTCAGCCCCAGGTATATGTGCCTGATGTGTGATTGTGAGAATGATTTCAATAATATATTCTAATTTGTTGGTTCTAGACAGTACACCACCCCTACAAAGCTATAGTAACCTTCTTTTACACTTCTGAGGTCTGTGAGAAAAGTAAATAAACAATGACTACACTGTCCTCTGCTCAAACACAAGCTGTAATGACTTCATGTGCATACCTCTAAGGTTTGACTGTGATGAAAACTAAAGTTGAAATAACCACACAATCCCCAGCCTCCCATAACCTACAGCAGCTTTCTGTACACACACATTTGAGCAGGGATGGTTTTAGAATGGGTGTGGTTGAAACCAAAGGCTATTATCAGCTTTATCCTAAAATGGTCATATCTCAGCACTCTTCAGGTTAAACAGCTCAGTCAGAAAATTAATACATTTTTTCTCCAGATTTTTCTTCAACCAGCAACAGCTTTTGTGTGGGTCCCTACAGAGTCAAAGATGATTAAGGAAGCCCCCAGTATCCATTTATACAGCTGGTGAGTGGGGGCCACCAGACTCCAAGAGGATCTAAGTGTCTGAATTTTCTGTAATATATTGTATGTCTTACTTTTGAATTTTGAAATATAATTACTTGTTCGGTACATTTTTTACTGATACCCAGAAGAATAATGTCTGTGTCCTGGCATTATTGGGTGCGTGCACATATAAAAATCAGTGATAAGCCATAGCTGTACTAGTTTTGTACTTATTTAACAAATAGCAATACATTGTGCAACATTAGTACTGCCACACCTTCCCTGATATTGTACATAGTTTTGCTTTCTCCTTCGTAAAAAGTTTGATTTGCTGGTAAATCGTTCAGGATTACAAACAGTCAATCAATCCAGACATCTGCGTTTTATAATTATTGTTCAAAAATACGTGTTGATCCAAAAGGTGTTATTCTATTAACTTTTTAAGCAAATTAGAGTAATATTTAAAATGTAGTCCTGATTCTGAGCCTTTATTCTATTATTTTTGGGATTGCACTGAATTCTTAAGCAAAGAAATTGAGTTACAGTCATGGGCGCCAGAACCATAGAGCGACACACACACACACACACACACACACATTTTTGCAGCACATCCGTCCGATTTTTTTTTCTCTTTGTTTCAGCCTGTCGGAATTGAGCTGAAGGCCTTTCTGGCTGAATCAAATGCAAGCGAGAAATTTCCAATTTACTGCTGTAGGACGAAATTACTGGATTATCGACTGGAGAACGGAATGAAGTACAGAGCAAGTGATTTACTTCTGCAGGGCAATCTGGTGGGGAATGAAGTAAGTTAGGAAACTAAGGGTGTGAGTGTGTGTGTGTGTGTGTGTGTGTGTGTGTGTGTGTGTGTGTGTGTGTGTGTGTGTGTGTGTGTGTCCCATTCAATACACCTGGTGGCTAGAGGCTCAAACCCTGTACCTTCAGTATAGGGTAAAAAGCCTAAAGTCCCTAGCCACCACCACTTGTGAGCTTTGCCCACATTTCTTTGTGCTAAGAGTTGAGAGCTATAGTGAGAACTGAATTTGTATTCCCCCAGGTTTCTTTGTGCTAAGAGTTGAGAGCTATAGTGAGAACTGAATTTGTATTCCCCCAGGTTTTTTTTGTGCTAAGAGTTGAGAGCTATAGTGAGAACTGAATTTGTATTCCCCCAGGATTTTTGTGCTAAGAGTTGAGAGCTGTGGTGAGAAGTGAGAAATTAATTCATTAAATGATAGCCAGAAAGTTTCATTCTTCCTATTTTTCAGGAAGCTGCTGATTTAATAAAGTGATATGCTACTCTGACTGTAGTGCATAGGGTCCTGGGCTCAAGACTTACTAGTGAAATGCATGGTGGTAACACAACATTTTGTTCTAGCAACTTTACAAAATTATACAAGCAATGTTTAAAATGCATCCCTGGTTTTTGACCTTTTGCCCCCCCCCAAAAAAATGAAATTGAAAATAAGTGCAAAAAACTGTGCATGATGCCTATGGCTTACACTGCTGTCATTCTAATTATAGTATAGGTGTGGAAGTAGACTTTTATGATGGAAATGTTCTGAATTGGGCAGTTGTGTCATTATTTATTCATACATTTTGTTTCATTGCTTAGTAGAAGACTGTTCCAAACTACAAATTTAAAACACATTCGAACAAGTGGTGCTGTATTATACAAGGAATATAATTTAATACAATCAGGTTAATACAATCAGGAAGGTGAATCAAAGAATGTATAAATGTATGCTTGCTCACAGGACGCAGGAGATCAAAATGGGGGAAGAGACCAGCCACCAATGGAGTCCCCAGGGTTCGGTGCTGAGACTTTCTGTTTGGCATATACATCTCAAAAGTAAAAGGAAATACCAAAGGGCATTGGCAGACTAAGTTTGAGATGACTGTAAGCTAGGAGCAGTTATTGAATCCCCAAATGACTTAGCCATCATGCAGGAAGGTTTGTCCTAAACAATAACCGGTGCCAGAATCATGAATTGAAACTAAACTCCAAGAAATACATTATTGTATCCTTTGGGAAGTCATCTACTCCAGGGAATTGCCAAATTGACAATGCCCCCTGAGAACTAACCCAATTGTTTGGCATTTGGGAACTTATGTGGACAGTGACCTAACATTTGACCAACATGTGCCCAGAGTCATAAGAAAGTCTTTCTGCATTGCACAGCTTATAAACACATTGATTGTGACTAGATCTAGAGATGCTATTGCCCCCCTTTACAAAGCCCTCATTAGGTCAATCATTTTGTCTACTGCCTACTTTGGCATGTATCTGTCCAGACCCATGCAACAATTGGAATACTCACAGAGATACCTTATTAAAAGGATACAGGTCCTAAACAATAGGTCTTGCATGGACCACCTCAAAGATTTATCACTATACTCAGTATCCTACAGAGTGCTTAGAGGTGACGTGTCTGGCATATAAGACAAACTCCGACCTAATACAGATGGACCTATTGAACATCAACAAGTCAAATGGCATCAGAAATGGCATCAGAAATACTCAGTCCAGGTATCTAATCTGAATGTTGTGTAAAACAAAGCTCATCCCTGTCCACATCCAAATGCAACTTGGATCTAAGGATGGGTAATAGAAAATGTATTCCTGGATTGCACCTCATGCCACTAATGGATAGAGGCAGTTCCTAAATGCTGTATCCCTTACATGGGTCTCCTCAACTTATCTATAGTATGATGATTGCATTTATTCTCACTAGGGCTAATATACAATTATCAGCCATGGGATAGGTAAGACCAATCAGAAAATGTTAATTCAAGCACCAAAAGGGAAATTGGCTAAGCTTAAAATGTCCTCCAAGAAAATCTATACTGTGGTAGTAAATAGTTTTAAAAAATTGCCCTTTTTAGATCACTAAGTCCCCCTCTCACCCTCTGGCCCCCCAATCTTCAACAGCTTCTGGCGCCTCTGGTTACAGTATTTGGTGTTCTGCTTGTAGTTATAAAACTCCCTGAAAGAGAAAATTATCCTTGATGATCGGAAGTATCAGCTCTTCTTAAAATCCAAAATTTACACTGAGATTAGTCACTCTGGGCTGCTGATCTCTCTAGTGCTTGCCTTGCTCATGTTCATTATAAACTTCATCCTATCAGGGTCATAACTCAGCCCTGATTGGGTTAAAGACCATAATTAGTAAATTAATACATTTTTTCTTCCACATTTTTCCCCAACCAGCAGCAGCTTTTGTGGGGACCCACACAGTCATGGATGATTAAGGGGGCCCCCTGCAGCCTTGGGTATAGCAGGGACCTAAAGCTGGCTATGTAGTTAGTTTGAGTGGAGAAAATGTCCAACAGCAGAGGTTAACTAAGCCAGGGGCACTATGTCAGTGGTAAAATATTTAATGGAATTCTGATGCCTATTAGTTGACAAAACACTGTTAATACAACCAGAAATATCTTTGAATTTTAAAGGGGATATAAATAAGAGTTATTACCCATGTGGTTTATTAAGTATACAAGAATGCTGTACTAGCTTTTGTTGGTTTTGACAGACATATTACAAAACATCAAGATAAGATAACTGGCTGTGGTTGGGGGCTCCAGTGAACAGGGGGCCCTCAGCGACCGCAGGGTTCGCTGGTGCCTAAGGCCGGCTATGGATTCTGAGGATGGTAATTGTCATCCATGGAACAGCAGAACTGAAAATGTGGTTAAGGAGAACTGATACTACATTTGTAGTACCTTAGAATACTCCCCTTACTCCAAGGTACAGAGAGTGTGAGTCTAGCTGCTCATGTTGGGTGCAGGAGAGAAAATACCCCTGCAAAAATGCATTAAAGCTTTAACAACAGGTTTCAGAAGTCGCTGCTTCTTGCTTGAATTGCAATTTATTTTCAAAAGTGTCACAACTGCAGGACTGGCCATCACTTCAAGGAGGAAGCCATCATATATGAGAACTTTAAGTCACACTTGCACAGCTATGTGTTAGTTTGATTATTTCACAGAATGTGGTATAATAATACACACAAATAAGATACATGAATTCTCTGAACTGAAATCAGTCTGTGCTTGATTCCTTGGATGATCTTAACTGAATATATTAACACTTCTTCCTTTGGGACTGTTGTTATGATATGCATTGTAGATGGCACAACTTTGCATTACCTGTTAGCTACAAGTATTTAGTAGCATCTTTAACTGTAGTGCTGTTTGACTTGCTGTTCTCTGCCTTAATATTGCTGATCTCTGTCTGCATTTGATTTTGGATTAGAGTTATTCATTTAAGGTCTGGTTACTTATTTTTTTAATCTTTACTCTTATATTGCATTTAGTTTTATGTTCTTTTTGGAGTTTTAAGAGGTCTTGGCTAGGGTCAGTTAGAAAATAAATAACCTGAATACTTATAGGCAAAATGAAGCACAGCAAGCATATAAAAATTAACCAAGTCGTAGTTTATTTAGGTAAGGGCTTTCACCACACCAACGTGGTTTCTTCAGACCATAGTAACAAACATTCATTCTATGTTACATTTATATAACATTTTAAATTAAAACATCTAATAAAATGTCTCTCCCCCCATTATTCTCTGATGACATCATCATGAAGACTATCTTTAAAAACACAGTATCCTCTTTCTATAAAAACATATAAACATAAGAGTACTCCATTATGACATACAAAGCAGTTTACTGTCAGCAGAACTCATCTAGGCATAGTTTTATGTTTATATGTCAGAGAATAATGGGGGGTGGACATTTTATTGGATGTTTTAATTTAAAATGTTATATAAATGTAACATACAATGAATGTTTGTTACTATGGTCTGAAGAAGCCATTAAGTTCACCCGTGGACTGCTCTTCTTTTGTTGTCAGTTAGAAAATAATTCTTTTGCAAATCCAGCTAATTAGTGAGAGGAGTTGAGAAATAGCATTCCTCAGTTAACTACAAGTATTTAGTGGTATCTTTAGCTATAGTGCTGTGTGACTTGCTGCTCTCTGCCTAAGTATTGCTGCTCTCTGTCTGCATTTGATTTTTCCCACCTGCCTGCTCTATTGCTGTTGTGCTTTTAAACTTGGTGGCTTTTGTGTTGCCTGCCCCTACTATAAATCTGACATTGGACACTGTTCTCAGTCTCATCAGTTAATTCTACTGTGCACTGACAAATTAACTGGGAAGCAAACCCTTCCCCTTTAGTCTCTTAAACTCAAATTATCTTCTGTTTCCTACCTTCCCACTTACTAAAAAAATACATAAATAAAAAATAATTGTACTTTATTCAGGCAGCACAGTGGCACAGAGAATAGTGTTGTTACCTCACAGCAAGAGGTTCCCTGGTTTGATTCTCATTTGGAGTGCCTTCTGTGTGGAACCTGCATATCTTCCCTGTTTTCAGGTGGGTTTCCTCCAGGTACTCTGGTTTCCTACCACATTCCAAAGACAAGCAGTAGGTGGATTGAACACTCTAAATTGGCCATAAGTGGATGTGAGTGTGTGGTCTGGAAAACAACGACATTGGGGTGGTAAATCTTGGTTCCAGATGATTGTCATTGGTAAAGTGGCACCCTGACCCCATGTACAAAAATGAAAAAAGGGGTTGCGGATGGAAGGATGAATGAAATTGCTCTTTATTCAGATGATTTGACTGCAGTTGTGCTTATTTCTACTTTATTTAGCTTTTTGCTGTACATTCTTAAAGTGTTCAGTTGCATTTAATCTGAGGCACCATTTTTAAATCTGGGCCACACGCGTCCTCCCTCCTCTGTGCATTCAGCCCTATGTCTAGGCTGCTGCTCTCACTTCCCGTTGCTCCCCAGAGTGTTTTCCCCCTTCTTCACTGACCAGACAAGAGATCCCTTTTCTCAAAGACAAGTCGTCCGTGGACAATCTGCTTGAGCTTTATTAATTTTTCTGGGACCCTATCTCCCTTGCTACGGAGACTCAGTGTATGTAATCTCTTACATATGTTTTTTTCTAGCATCTACCTAACCTAGAGCAGCATTCTACCTTGGTGCACGTGAAAGTAGCCTACCACTGGTCACTGCACAGCCCCCCCCCATCCTTGGTTTACAGTCTTCTCCCCATAATTACCTCTATCTAATCTCTGTAAACCTAACTTCTTTGTGGAACCTCTTCTCCTCTGAGTGCACCTCCCTCCTTTTTCCACCAGGTGGCAGCATACTCCTGATAAAAAGAACAGCAAAAATTCCCTTCTCCCTGTTCCACTAACTTTCTCTGCCTAAAATGTGTCTCTGCCCTACACTACACTAAAGAATCAGTAATTTACCTCCCCACACTTATATACATACTTTTAGAGAGTTTTTCACTAACCAAACATAAAATCCTAGTTATTAACTGTAAAACAAAGTTTATAACCATATACCTGCACCCCTGCTGTAGTTCTCCTTCTCCAGCCTCAGGTCACTGATTGTTTTTCGGGCCTTTCCCGCCTCCTTGGCTCTACTTCTCTCCCCCTTTCTCCTCTCTCTTCCTAAATCTCCCCCTACTTATCCCCTCCCTCTAGGCTTATTTCCCACCCTGAATGTTATTTCACCAGGACGATATCTGAGGCGCCATTTTTAAATCTGGGCCACACGCGTCCTCCCTCCTCTGTGCATTCGGCCCTGTGTCTAGGCTGCTGCTCTCGCTTCCCGGTAAGTGTAGCACAAGAGAAAATGAAAAAATAAGTACAACTGATTCTAATGTATCTATGCTTAATGCGTTTATGTTATTAAAAGCTTCTGAAACTCTTTAATCATATTGCTGCTGTAACTTTGCTGGAATAATACCTGAAGTCTACTTGCTGTTATGAGCTACTGAAACTATATAAGTATACTGATTGCCTTTAACATTGCTGTTTAAAGTTTTCTTTTTAACTACCCTATCTCACCTTTGGAGTTAGGTTTGTGTTTCTCTCTGTTCTGGTTGAGCAGCGTGCACTCTTGTGTTGTTTGCCCCCTTTGCTTAGCATCTGCATTTGTGTCCGTTTGTTTAGGCTTTTGGGTATGGTTTACCAATACTCTAGTAGGAGCAGCATGTAATTTTAAGGTCCCCTGCTCTATCTGCTTAGTATATTCTCTATTGTGTCTGTTAAGGTGCATATGAAACTGGTCACAACGCTAGTATCTTAGTGAGCTTTATTAAGGTGTCCATTAAGCAGCACTAGACACTGCTCACAACGCTAGTGTATTAGCATGTTTTATTGATTGTCATTGACAATATTTCATGATCCAAGTTCTTCCACATTGCCTAGAACAGAAAATGTGCACTCTATACTTAAAGATGACTTTTTCTCTCTGCTAACTTGGCTCCCAGCGCTAGAATCTCAGCGACCATTGATTTTCAGTCTGCTAACTGCTTAACAGTGCTTTTTCCTGTAAGACTCGGCTCCTAATTATTAAAACCTTAGCGACCATTGATTTTTAAACTGCAACTGCCTTATTTAACCGCCAACACGTTTTTTTCAGTCAGCTAACTGCTTAACAGTGACTTTTCCTGTAAGACTCGGCTCTTAATTATTAAAACCTTAGCGACCATTGATTTTTAACCTGCAACTGCCTTATTTCACTGCCAACATGCCATTCTTAGCACTAGAATCTAAGCGACCACTGATTTAGCGGTAAACTGCCTAACAGTGTCTTTTTTACCTGTAGACACATTTTTGTTTTACCTCCAAAACCTTAACAACCATTTATCTTGCAACCTGCAATTGCATAACAGTGGGCAGGATTCACGATGGCTTGCACGGAGTCTAAGAGTCGTGTAAGACTCCATGCAGCCATCGTGATCCAGGAACAGCCCAAAATACCATGTAAGAGACCAGCTAAAATGTCTCTTACACGGGCAGGGCGTGGATATGCTAATTACCTCACTTGCTACCAAAAGGCATGCAAATGAGGTAGATTAGTGATCCACGAAGCTGAAACCAGCCCATGTAAGAGTCGTGTTAGGTGCAGAAATGTACTCAGTTGACAACTGAGTACGTTTCTGCAAATAACACAATGGAGCCATGACAGGTCTAAATAAAGTGTACATATGTATCAGGCAGCATGCCAATGGCCAAATATGTGGCCATTGGCATGGTAACCTGATGCAAACATGAAATAAAATACTTTTTTTTTTTCGGCGATCGGCGAGGTGTAAACGCAGCGCAGCCCCGCGCAAACAGGCTGCGCTAAATAAGACATAAAAATAAATGTTTGAAACCCACAAATGTGGGTTTTATGCAATGCATGGATTTACAATGGGTGGACTAGCAGATCGAAAACAACATGGCCACCGTTTAGTGGTTGCTAAGGGGGGAAGCTGAGTGTAAGACACGTAACTAAGCATTAGTAGGCAATCCTATGTAAATGAGTGGTAGGATAGTGAATCGCACTGTCACATAGCAAATGAGCACATCCCGTGTAGTGTAAGAGTTAGATAAGGGGGAGTAACAGAGTAGGAGATAGGTGACATCACAGGGGGGAATGTTAGAAAGAAATCAAGCTCATTGGAGCAAAGTGGTATGTGAAAGATGTCAGTCACACAGCATAGAAAGAGGAGTGTCAACAGATAAGCATGGGAAAGTCAAGAAATGGAAGGTGTACACTGTGGCCAACACCAAAGTTTCTTGCTGTGCGTGCATGCACACACGCGTGTGCTCGCTGGGAGGCGCGAGTAATTCAGAGTGCGTGCGTGTAAGGCAGAGTAAGCATGTAGGAGCCTGTTTAAAGATCTGTAAACCTGTTTGCGCTGGTGTGCACAAGTTTTAACCTGAATAAGCAGATTCTAGTCCGTGTAAGCATGTGTGCGCGCATGGTAGCCACTGTGAGCGTGTTTTCGCTGGTATGCGCGCTGCTCCCCCCTGAGGAAACAGAGAGGAAAAAGGAAGCAGAAGAAATAGTAGGAAGCTAGCAGGGAATACTGGTAGAGTTAGCAGGTGAAAACAATTAGAAGCAGGCAATTACACAGGCAGAATACTAGCCCAGCCCAGCACTTAAAACACTGCAAACAGCATTGCAGTATGTTTCTCTCAAGAGACACTGCAAGATAGGAGTAAGCTATTAGAAGTGAAAACTGAAAAAGCTGCACTCAGACCAAATATGCTAGGGGTGCCATAGCTGTTATAAGGAGACATAGGAGACTTGCTGAGGGTGGTGACAATGCAAATGCTGCCAGACAACCCACAGTGAGGAGACAGAGAAGAGTGTACAGGCCCAGGGTCACCTACCAGGGGTTACATGAGCTGGAGATAGTGGAGCGCTATAGAGTGGACAGAGACCTCCTGCAGCAAATTGTTGAGCTGTGCAGGCCACGCCTCACACACAGAACCAACAGAGGGGAACCCATCCCAGTGGAAACCAAGGTATGTGTTGGCCTAAGAATACTAGCAACAGGTACCTTCCAGAGACCAACTGGTGATATGATGGGGATATCACAGGCATCAGCTTCCAGGGTACTGCACCAGTTCCTGGATGCCATGTCAGCACATGTCGGTGAGCATGTATCTTTCCCCAATTCCCGTGAGGTATTGGCCAGCAATATGCATCTCTTCCAGCAAATAGCGGAATACCCTGAGGTAGTGGGTGCAATAGACTGCACGCACATACGCATCAAAGCACCAGCACCAGCCGGTGAGCGGGGTAGGGCCTACAGTAACCGCAAGGGCTTCCCCTCCATCAACTGCCAGGTCGTGTGTGATGCCCAAGGCATAATAATGAATGTGTGTGCTGGCTGCCCTGGAAGCTACCATGATTCCCATATCTGGCATTTGATGCAGCTGTACCAGACATTTGCCAATGGGGACATCCCACATGGTCACTTAGTGGGGGATGCTGGATATGCACTGGAGCCGTGGCTGATGACACCCATCAGAAATGCACACACACATGAACAAGAACGCCATAATGAGGCACACGCACAAACACGAAATGTAATAGAGTGTGTGTTTGGGCTGCTCAAGTCACGGTTCCGGTCCCTGGACACATCTGGAGGAGCCTTGCAGTACTCACCAACTACATGTACCCAAATTGTCATGGTATGTGCTATGCTACATAATATGATTCTGCGAAAACAGCTGCAGCAGGACCAGCATAGGGCCGGGACAATCAGCCCCCCATCATTGCCAAGGCCATCACAGGCAGAGCGTGACTCAGAGGAGGAACAACCTGAACCTGCCCCAGTAGGCAGAAGGAGGTGTGCCCAGTATGCCCTGGCCTTGGCAAAGAGGCAACGCATAGCACATACACTGGCTCAGTAGGAACCCTGGGAATGATACCCCTCTCTGACTCACTCATATAGTAACAGGGACGCCTAACATGACACAACCTGCTTTCAAACATGTACAGGGAGTGTAGTATGTGCATCCAACATAGGCAGCCCTGCAACACCACCTGAGGCACGATTGCCATGTGTTAAGCAATGTAACACCATCTAGTATATGCAAACATGAAGACCCTGCCTAACATCTCACCCTCACCAAGCATGATGCCACACTATGAAGACAACAAGATCAAGTACAATAATTGGCTGAAGTATTGCTGTTAGCAAAGGGGAACAAATGGCTGACAGCTTGGGATGACATGCTGAGCAAGACATGATGCTCCACCTGCTAGGGATGGCACGCACCCAGCTGTATGGATACTGGCAAAGGCTGTTGTCACCCCCACTGTGCCTTGAATAGGTAAGGCTGGAAACACAAACCCACCACCATAGGTAGCACAAGGGATAACAACCTGGACGTAATGCTACCCAATGCCAGAAGTCTAACCTGCAAGGTGCATGCAGACCAAACCCACCACAGCATGGAGAATGGTAATAGCTGTTCTGTAACAGAAACCTGGGTCAAGGCCCAGAAGAGCACCCTAATACTACCAGATTATGCCTTATAGGATGCTCTACAGCTCCAAAACATGGAACACACTACAATAGGAGTGTGGCTATCAGTAATTGTCAAGGATAACCACACCCCCAGGTTGGTACCACAGCAAGAAGCAGCATGGACTATCCACGGGCAAGTAACAGTGGCTCAAACTGCGTCCCTGTTTGCAGCCTGCTACAGACCACCCTCACAAACCCAGGAACCCCAGCCAGCCTTCCTGAAGACACTGCAGAGTATGAATGTCTCAACAAATACCAAACAAGGCACACACAAAGTCTAACATAGGTGGCAATCCATTATGTACGGAAAAAGTAATTAGGGACCTAGGGTCACAAGTGGATGGTAACTCGTCATGTGACACTCACATTGCCAAGGTGGCCAGGAAGACCTGCTATATTGCCCACCTTAATATGAAAGGATGCACATGTAGATCAAGAGAGGTCACTGTGCCCCCATACTCTTCCCTTATCAGGCCCATACTTGAGAACAATGTCCCAGTTCGGATGTACCTTACCTGACACCTGCAGCAGTTAGAAAGACCCCAAATGTACCTCACCAAGAGGATAAAGGGTCCAAACATTTGTCATCTGCTGCCTGGCTGAAGAAACCACAGCCCAATTCACATGCATACTGCCCAGTCAGAGGCGATGTATGCCTGATGTACAAAGCCATGTCCAATCCAGAATGAATGGACATGCTCCACTGCAGAAACTCCAAATCCAGCAGAGACACCACAGTGAGATATCTGAACCTCCACACATAGATAAATAGGATGTGCTGGAGGGACAGATCCATAACCCAGAGGCTCCTTACACTCTGGAACAGAATCCCAGTCCATGATAGGCTGAGCTCCACACTCATACTCAACAAGAGAAATTCAGTCAAGTGCATGGGAGATGGTAGGTGTACACTGGGGGCCATCCCTGTGTCACATCTAGTAAAGTAAACCCTAAATGGGCATAATATGCACATTGCAAGGGGTGTCGAAAGTCACACACAGTCTGTCTATGCTCAAACATGGCCAGGGCAGATAGCCTAGTATGAACCTATGAACCTATGATGATACAACTTATGCAGGACACAAAGGATAATCACACAGCTGTCCTAACTGATGGTAGGAACCATGGTGATAATCCACAGATATGCTCTGCAGCACTCTAATATCATAAACAATACACCAAACCCACACACATTGCCAACATCCAACCTAACAGATTCTTTGCAAACTCCCCACCAGCACCAAACTGCCAAATATCTATCCCAGCAGAGTGCTGGCCCCCTGACTTTGCAGATGCTGAGGTAACAGCCAGCATCTACAAAGCACACCACACAGCATCAATGGTACCAGATGGTGTCCTGGGTTGTGTCCAACAAGTACTGTCAGAAGAATGGAACACCAAATAGCACTACTGTGCACTCACAGTCTTACCACAGGATATGTATCCAAAGAGCAGTGTACAGCAACAGTGGTCCCTCACCACAAAGGTGGTGCCTGAATGGATATTGCAAACTATCACCCCTCAACCCTGACTATCTTGGTTGGCAAAGTAATGGAGAGGATGATCATGGATCCCATGAAATAACGAGATTGGATACCTACAGACATTGGACCCTACCCAGTGTGGCTGTCATAGGGCAGATCCTGCCCCTTACACATGTCTGACTCATGTGAAACATGCACCACGGCCAGTGATGAGGGGAATGTGGTTCACACAGCCTATCTGGACCTTGCCAAACCCTTCCATACAATACCCCAGTTGTTCAGTACAGATAAGCTCACCAGCCTAACTATAAACCCCTATCCAAGTAGATGGGCTGCAAACCAGCTCAAGGACAGAACTGACCTGGTCAGACATGTTGCAGTCATGTCAGACTACAAACCAGGTACAGCTGACATCCCACAAGGCACGGTCCTGGGACCTCTCTTGTATGCTATAAATGTCACATAGGTACAGGCCAACATGGAAGGACTCTGTCTGAACAGGTTCGCAGATGACTACAAACTGCCCACCATATCGAACCTTCCAGCTGACACAAGCATCCTACAAAAGGCACACATAGAAACAGACAAGTGGTGCCACAGCCATGTCAACAAGCTAAATGCAGAATAGTGTATAGTTATCCCCTGTGGAAACACAGTACGTGGCCACAAATTACCACATAGGTGTTAACCCATTAAGTACATCAGGAGCAATAAGAGACCTGGGGACACAAGGTGATAGATATCCTGCATGTGACAACCATGTGTCTGTAGTGGTTACAGAAACATACCATATACCCACCTAATCATGAAGGTAAGCACAGCTAGGTCAGGGTAGGTCATTGTGCCTCTCCCTTCATCCATCAGCAGCCTCACAGTTGTGTACAATGGCCCTTGTGGGATGTACCTTAGCAGACACCTGCATCAACTGGAAAGACCCCACAAATACCCCACCAGGAGGATCTCAGAGCTGTAACAGATGCCACGTGTTGCCTGATTAAACAAACTGCAGCTCCACACAGTGCCATACTGCCTGGCTGGAGGTGATCTGTGCCTGATGTATAAAGACATGACCAAGCTGGAATCAATGGACATTTGGCACCATGTAAAATCTGAATGCTGGTGACATATGCAGATGACAGGCCTGAACCCCAGCACAGACATAAACAGGACATGCTGTACCGATTGGTCCATAACCCAGAAGCTCACTCCACTCATGACTAAACTCCCAGTACAAGTTATCCAGGGTGTCCCTCATTGACTGTCATCCAGAGGAATCATGATGACTGGATGGGAGATGGTAGGTGTACCCTGGATATCACCTGTATGTCACGGATAGACAGAGGCACAGCACACTAACCTTGACATATGTCATGGCAAACACCAGTAAATATGTGTGTTGAAGGACAAACACTCTCTGACTAGCATTACAAATGGCCTAGGGCACATGGCCATTGTTTGTCACTGTCCACACAAGTTGTGGAATACATTAACAATGTCAGACAATCTTGTTCTATGTTGTCCATATCTGAACAAAATGCAACATGGTCATATCTGCACAACTGGCCCTCAACCAGTCTGGTGTGCTCACTATAAATATTACAAGCAGTGATAGGACTGAAACCGATGATACTGTCCACCACAGTGAAAGTACTGAACTAGTACACTATACGACAATACACTGTTTGGTCAGTATGAAAGGATGTTGACAACTGTATGCAAACTATCCCATGGCAACCCTGCAGGCACAGCATAATGCCTGTTAGGTTCAGACACAAAGCATTTGGGCAGTAAGAACACAACCTGATGTCCAACACTCAACTGTACATGTGAAATATAGATGAAGTCCACACACAAACACAAATGTGGTGGACCACAGATCCCAACATATGGAAAGTTCACACTGGGCATGCTCGCACACTTAGATAAATGAGACGTGTCAGTCAAGAAGCCATAGAAACTGTGAACTGGGCATGCTCACACACTTAGGCCATGTCACAGTTTAGCAGTTGCACACACATATCTGGCATTTGTATGTGTTAACACAGGAACATCCCACAATACAGAAATCTGCCCAGTGCACACAGTGAAATTACAACAGAGACATAAGTAAAGTACTGGATCCCACTCATATGCAAACATCTGCCACAGTACACAAGTTGTTCATAGAGATAGGGAAAGCTATGGCAATAAAGACCCACAAACAGTATATGAGCAACAGATACTTGCATCTGACAGGTAAACATATGGCCGTAGAGTGCAATACTAGGCTGTTGTCCCTAGGGAATACAGAAGGCTATCCACAGTGTATTTGGCGTCTGCCTCCGCAGTACAGTAGGCCACTGTGCCTCTGCAAAGTTAATGCATATATATGCTCTCCCCCTTACTGATGGATAGTAACAGATGTACATACCTCTTCATAAATAATGATGTCAGCACACTATACATATGTCAGGAGCACAAATGATACCCAGTAATTTGAATAGCGTGCTCAGCTACTGTGTCTTTCACAAGTGTCATAATATAGTTAGGTAGGGGTTTGAATCCTGCAAGTGCTCAGTGTGACTGGGGGGGGGGGAGAAGTGTGTGTGCAATTCTATGTGTAAGAGACATGTCCCTTTTGGCAACCAGTACAACACACCACATGCTGCATATTCCACTGTCTAAACACTGATGATGTCAGCACCCTATAAGTACAGCAGGAGAAAGCAAGCCTCCCAGTAATGCAAATAGCACGTTCTGCTACTGCGTCTCTCCCAAATGTCATAACATAGTTAGGGAGGGGTTTGAATCCTGAAAGTGCTCAGTGAATGTGTGTGTGCAATTCTATGTATAAGAGAAATGTCCCTTTTGGCAAACACATGCTGCATATTTCACTGTCTAAACACTGATGATGTCAGCACCCTATAAGTACAGCAGGAGAAAGCAAGCCTCCCAGTAATGCAAATAGCATGCTCTGCTACTGCATCTCTCACAAGTGTCATAACACAGTTAGGTAGGGGTTTGTATCCTAGAAACGCCATGTGTGTTTTTGTCACACATTTTGTCCATGTGTGTGGGGTGTTGTTCCCAATATTGCACGACATACATTATATCAGTAATGTCAATGCACACATGATGTATGTGTGTGCCACATACACATATGTACCTGTGACCTTCAATAGTTCCCATGTCCGAAGCCTGCCTCATGTGAATACATGGAATTTGCATTAGACAACTGTATGACTGTGGTGTTCTGTGCAGGGGCTGCATGTGGTATGTGAATATACAGTGTGAGTTGTATATGGTGTCATCCTACCAGCGAGGGATACACGACTGGTCTGGAGCATATAGTCCACATGTTGTTGATGAACAGGTGCAGCATGTTTTCACCTCTTGTGGGAGTGGTAACAAGTTGTTCCATAGCAATGCAGGAATGAATGCTAGGAACCTTTCAGCTAGGGTCTTGGAGCTAGAGTAATGCTCACACTCTATGTTTGGGTAGTTGCAGTCCATCCATATAATGGTGTTTGTAGAGACCGTCATATTCCCAGTGTTGTCAGGAAGGCCAAGTGGGTTTCCTGGGTATGGGAGGGTGGTGTGTGCCAGGCTATGAACCTGAAGGCAGTCTAACCCACTGTTAGTTGCACATGGATAGGTTCTGATGCTTTGTGCTGTGCCACCGACTTGGGGGTGTGTGTATCTGTGGTGCCTTTGGATACATCCCCCCTGTTCTGGTTTGGTGCATGTTTAGGGGACGACAAGCATGGTATGAGGTATGACCTGGCAGTGATGGGGTGCACCTGGGAGCCTTGTACCTTGAGTCTGTTACTGCACGGATATTGCTGTTCCCCATGCTAAGAACAGTTTCCACTGCATGCATCTTGAGGTTTACACTGCTGGCGTTGAGTAGCATTACTATTAGTGTCCTATCCCGTGTGATACCTGTGTAGGTGGCTATGTAATTTCAGCCTTGCATAAAAAGGCACTATGTGTGTAGCAAGAGCCTCTGCCAATATACAACGGCCCATGCATGAGTGACAGGTGCAAGCTGTCCCTAGCAAAGCAACGTGGCTTGTCTAACATGTAATCCCACACTGACAGGCATTGGATCCCCTTTGAATGTCACCGAAACATAAGGTAATTGTAGAAATTGATCATCCTGTCTAAATATTGTGGCAGCATTCTTGGTGAGGGTAAGATGCTACTCAAGGCCAGGGTCATACCAGCCTGTGCCACATGCTCAGAGAGCCCCTCTATGTCCCCTAACATGTAGTCCAGGGAGGTATGTCACAGGTCATTCACACTGGCACGGACAATGACTGAGTCATATTTGTATATGCCTTGGAGTGACCTGTATGCTTGTGTTATGTGGTGGATCATAGTGCCTGACGGGCATCTCACCATGACCTTCACCTTGTTCAGCCTGGTGAGCAGGACCTCAATGTACCTGATGATAGAGGTACCTATTACAACTGTAGCAGGTGTGTTGTTAAGCCGTAAGGGCTGTGACTGTTTGGCACACAGGCTTTGTGAGCTATGTGTTGCTTGTGTTCTGTTCTGGCGTAACGTTTGCTTGTGTGTCTGCTTCGCAGGTGTCTGCTGCTCAGGCAGGATGCTATTCTGAGATTCCAAGAATGTTCCTGTGTGTTTCTGTGTTTGGATTGCTGTCGTGGCAGGTCTATGTGAGACTGGTATTGTATTCACTGTAGTATCCCACTCCACCTGACAGGGTATGCCAGTACTGAGTTAAGAGAGCTTAGCCCCCAGTTTGGCTATGTGGTTGCATCTCTCACATGTGTTGTAAGTTTATGGGAAGGGGAGAGGGTTGTCTATGTACATGTGGCAGCTGTAACATTGCCACGTGACTCACAGATTCACCAACTGGACCAGAGAGGAGATTGACAAGTGACCTTTGCACATGCTACCATAGCATTGTGAATCCCATAATAATTAACAACACATAGGGCCAATGGGGAACAAGGTACTCAAGGTGAGTATGTGACGGTATAGTGCTCCTGATTTGTTAGTGCTGGCATATATAAATGTGAGGTAAGTCATATGCAATGTGTTACAGGCAACTTACATGCAAGCAGGACAAACAGTGACGTTCTGTCAAGTGAGACATGGACATCAGTACAGTAAGCAATACAGATGTCACTAGGGATCCACAGAGGTGCTGTAAATCTGCATTGCAGGTGGAATTAGTGTTTCAGGGACATAACAAGCAAACATGCATACAAACAAAGCTAAAGTCAGCAGGCCTGGATCTAGACTATGCTACAACAAACAAGGTGTACGACTTCCAGTAGGTAACAGTGCATATATGCAAGCACTATAAGCCTGTACCCAGACATTCACAGGTCACATGGGCTGGGTCCAGCCCCACCCCCCACAAGTGTACAGACCATGTACCTTCGTAATGTAGAATAACTGGCCTGAAACCCAAGTGCTCATACCTGAACTAATACACATTTCGAATAACAGACACTGAGCCCTCACTCAGCAGTTCCAAAATTAGTAGGATGTATGCTACCTGTCCTGGCACCACAGTATCCTTGACATGTATGGAGACTCTCCCTCCTGTCATAGTTAGTTCTGTGTTTTGGGGCTGTCATGCATGGTATGAGGTGTGACCTTGTAGTGCTAGGGTGCTCTTGTGAGTCTTGAACCTGTTGTGTATTACTGCACAGATATCAACATCCTCAAACATCCTCATTGCAGAGTCGAGTGTGGACAGCATGCAACTTGCAGTTGACATGTCCATCATTGAGTATCAATACTTACATTTTCTTATCCCTGTGCTACCTATGTAGGTGGCCATCTGTTGACAGCCTCACCACCAGTATGCAAAGATGTGCAGACATTACACTATGGTAATTACTATGGGTGTACAAAACAATACAATGACATTCATACTGTAACTGCATCAGGCATGCTGGGATATACCCACAATGATATCATTACACTGTACTGTTGACAACATGATACTATTACCACACTTCTATGTAGTCACCCTGTGCATCAGCACCATGTTAACCTGTTCCTGCACCGATGTTACAGATTGCAGGAGGTGGCACAGTTTCATCATATGCACAGGGTGTGTACTTGTTATGCCTGAGTCTGCCACTGATACAACCAATTGACATGTCTGTGTGTGTGTGTGTGTGTGTGTGTTGGTGAGGGACAGCAGTACAAGATGGGGCAATGTTGATGCAGTGTGTGTATGTATGCAGTAGCCCTAGGAGTTATCAATTTGCATGTGTGTATGCATGCACACAGTACCACCTCATGGCTGCCATATACAGGTGTTTGTGGACAGACACAGACTGTACCTGCCAGGTCATACAGATCACTGCCTCTGGCCACGGACACGGTACCTGTGCCTGGCAGGGGTGCTACGGACCATATCAGGTACTAAGCCAGACTCGGTACTGTCATCAGAAGCAGGTTGTTGGTGACTGGAGACAGGTCCCTGTTGGGACTGTCCAGAGCCATGTGCACGTGGTCTCCTGGGGTGGTCTGATGACAGCACAGACCCAGCATTGCTGGGGCTGCTGCTGGCACTATGGGAGCAGCCGCAGGCCTGTTGTTGTTCGTGACGGCTGCCAACTGCTGCTGTTGCTGGCATACGGCCACATCGATGCCTCAACCGTCCACCATTGCCCTGGCTCATGGACATGTAGTTGTGAAACAGATCTAATGTGTCCCCCCAACGTCTGTCAATGATCTCGGTGAAGTTACGGATGGCAGCCGCAACATCTCGCATACTGTCATTCATAGCTGTGCGACATGCTCTCAGCTCCCTCAGACCCTGTCTGGTGTACCATTCCAATCGATGCCTCAAAACCCGTCCACCCATGTGCCCTGCATCTGCCTTGGAAACACTGATGATGTCAGCACCCTATAAGTACAGCAGGAGAAAGCAAGCCTCCCAGTAAGCAAATAGCGCTCTGCTACGTCCCCACAAGTGTCAGAGCAAAGTTAGGTGGGGGTTTGAATCCTGCAAGTGCTCAGTGAATGTGTGTGAAAGTCTATTTTAAGAAAATGCCCCTTTTTGGCAAACACATGCTGCATATTCACTGTCTAAACACTGATGATGTCAGCAGCCTATAAGTACAGCAGGAGAAAGCAAGCCTCCCAGTAATGCAAATAGCATGCTCTGCTACTGCATCTCTCACAAGTGTCATAACACAGTTAGGTAGGGGTTTGTATCCTAAACCCCATGTGTTTTTTTGTAAAATTTGTCCATGTGTGGGGGGTGTTGTTAATATTGCGACTTTAAAAAAGTAATGTAAAGCACACATGATGTATGTGTGTCCCAAAAATATGTACCTGTGACCTTCAATAGTTCCCATGCCCGAAGCCTGCCTCATGTGAATACATGGAATTTGCATTGACAACTGTATGACTGTGGTGTTCTGTGCAGGGGCTGCATGTGGTATGTGAATATACAGTGTGAGTTGTATATGGTGTCATCCTACCAGCGAGGATACACTGGTCTGGAGCATATAGTCCACATGTTGTTGATGAACAGGTGCAGCATGTTTTCACCTCTTGTGGGAGTGGTAACAAGTTGTTCCATAGCAATGCAGGAATGAATGCTGGGAAACCCTTTTCAGCTAGGGTCTTGGAGCTAGAGTAATGCTCACACTCTATGTTTGGGTAGTTGCAGTCCATCCATATAATGGTGTTTGTAGAGACCGTCATATTCCCAGTGTTGTCAGGAAGGCCAAGTGGGTTTCCTGGGTATGGGGTGGTGTGTGCCAGGCTATGAACCTGAAGGCAGTCTAACCCACTGTTGGGCACATGGATGGTTCTGATGCTTTGTGCTGTGCCAACGGGGGGTGTGTGTATCTGTGGTGCCTTTGGATACATCCCCTGTTCTGGTTTGGTGCATGTTTGGGGGGCGACAAGCATGGTATGAGGTATGACCTGGCAGTGATGGGGTGCACCGGGGAGCCTTGTACCGAGTCTGTTACTGCGGATATTGCTGTTCCCATGCTAAGAACAGTTTCCACTGCATGCATCTTGAGGTTTACACTGCTGGCGTTGAGTAGCATTACTATTAGTGTCCTACCCCTGTGATATGTGTGGTGGCTATGTAATTTCAGCCTTGCATAAAAGGCACTATGTGTGTAGAAAGCCTCTGCCAATATAAAAATGCATGGTGACAGGTGCAAGCTGTCCCTAGCAAAAAACTTGTCAACATGTAATCCACACTGACAGGCATTGGATCCCCTTTGAATGTCAGAAACATAAGGTAATTGTAGAAATTGATCATCCTGTCTAAATATTGTGGCATTCTTGGTGAGGGTAAGATGCTACTCCAGGTCAGGGTCATACCAGCCTGTGCCACATGCTCAGAGAGCCCCTCTATGTCCCCTAACATGTAGTCCAGGGAGGTATGTCACAGGTCATTCACACGGGCACGGACAATGACTGAGTCATATTTGTAATGCCTTGGGTGACCTGTATGCTTGTGTTATGTGGTGGATCATAGTCCCCGGGGCATCTCACCATGACCTTCACCTTGTTCAGCCTGGTGAGCAGGACCTCAATGTACCTGATGATAGAGGTACCTATTACAACTGTAGCAGGTGTGTTGTTGGTGGCTGTGACTGTTTGGCACACAGGCTTTGTGAGCTATGTGTTGCGTGTTCTGTTCTGGTAGGTTTGCTTGTGTGTCTGCGCAGGTGTCTGCTGCTCAGGCAGGATGCTATTCTGAGCCAAGAATGTTCCTGTGTGTTTCTGTGTTTGGATTGCTGTTGGCAGGTCTATGTGAGACTGGTATTGTATTCACTGTAGTACCCCACTCCACCTGACAGGGTATGCCAGTACTGAGTTAAGAGAGCTTAGCCCCAGTTTGGCTATGTGGTTGCATCTCTCACATGTGTTGTAAGTTTATGGGAAGGGAGAGGGTTGTCTGTGTACATGGGCAGCTGTAACATTGCCACTGACTCACAGATTCACCAACTGGACCAGAGGGAGATTGACAAGTGACCTTTGCACATGCTACCATAGCATTGTGAATCCCATAATAATTAAAAACACATAGGGCCAATGGGGAACAAGGTACTCAAGGTGAGTATGTGAGGGTTAGTGCTCCTGATTTGTTAGTGCTGGCATATATAAATGTGAGGTAAGTCATATGCAATGTGTTACAGGCAACTTACATGCAAACAGGACAAACAGTGACGTTCTGTCAAGTGAGAAATGGACATCAGTACAGTAAGCAATACAGATGTCACTAGGGATCCACAGGGGCGCTGTAAATCTGCATTGCAGGTGGAATAGTGTTTCAGGGACATAACAAGCAAACATGCATACAAACAAAGCTAAGTCAGCAGGCCTGGATCAAATTGCTACAACAAAAAAGGGTTTACGACTTCCAGTAGGTAACAGTGCATATATGCAGGCACTATAAGCCTGTACCCAGACATTCACACAGGGGCTGGGTCCAGCCCCACACAAGTGTACAGACCATGTACCTTGTAATGTAGAATAACTGGCCTAAAACCCAAGTGCTCATACCTGAACTAATACACATTTGAATAACAGACACTGAGCCCTCACTCAGCATTTCCCAAAAATTAGTAGGATGTATGCTACCTGTCCTGGCACCACAGTATCCTTGACATGTATGGAGACTCTCCCTCCTGTCATAGTTAGTTCTGTTTTTTGGGGGCCCATGCATGGTATGAGGTGTGACCTTGTAGTGCTGGGGTGCTCTTGTGAGTCTTGAACCTGTTGTGTATTACTGCACAGATATCAACATCCTCAAACATCCTCATTGCAGAGTCAGTGTGGACAGCATTTGCAGTTGACATGTCCATCATTGAGTATCAATTTACATTTTCTTACCCCCTGTGCTACCTAGGGTGGCCATCTGTTGACAGCCTCACCACCAGTATGCAAAGATGTGCAGACATTACACTAGGTAATTACTATGGGTGTACAAAACAATACAATGACATTCATACTGTAACTGCATCAGGCATGCTGGGATATACCCACAATGATATCATTACACTGTACTGTTGACAACATATACTATTACCACTTCTATGTAGTCACCCTATGCCTCAGCACCATGTTAGGCTGTTCCTGCCCCGATGTTACAGATTGCAGGAGGTGGCACAGTTTCATCATATGCACAGGGTGTGTACTTGTATGCCTGAGTCTGCCACTGATACAACCAATTGACATGTCTGTGTGTGTGTGTGTGTGTGTGTTTGGTGGGGGACAGCAGTACAAGATGGGGCAATGTTGATGCAGTGTGTGTATGTATGCAGTAGCCCTAGGGTTATCAATTTGCATGTTTTATGCATGCACACAGTCCACCTCATGGCTGCCATATACAGGTGTTTGTGGACAGCCACAGACTGTACCTGCCAGGTCATACAGATCACTGTCTGGCCCGGACACCTGTGCCTGGCGGGGGTGCTACGGACCATATCAGGTACTAAGCCAGACTGGGTACTGTCATCAGAAGCAGGTGGTTGGTGACGGGAACAGGTCCCTGTTGGGACTGTCCAGAGCCATGTGCACGTGGTCTCCTGGGGGGTCTGATGACAAAAGACCCAGCATTGCGGGGGCTGCTGCTGGCACTAGGGGGACCCGCGGGCCTTTTGTTTTTTCGGCTGCCAGCTGCTGCTGTTGCTGGCATCCCACACGGCCTCAACCGTCCACCATTGCCCTGGCTCATGGACATGTAGTTGGGGAACAGATCTAATGTGCCCCCCAAACCCGGTCAATGACCTCGGTGAAGTTACGGATGGCAGCCCATCCCATACTGTCATTCATGCGGGCGACATGCTCTCAGCTCCCTCAGACCCTGTCTGGTGTACCATTCCATATGTGACTGTGCCTGCATTACAGCCCAAAACATAGCTGAGGTTGAAAGACCCTGGGGGCCCGGTGGGCGGTACCCACGGATGCTCCCAGAACCCTGACATCTGCCTGTGTGGTACCATGTCAGGACCCTGGCCATGGCTGTGTGGGGGGATGCATGTGCCCCCGATACCACATTACCCTGGTCAATCCCCACTTATCCTGTCCATCACCTAGGGACATTGGTGAAAAAGGATGTATTGGCAGGATGACTGTGCTTGAGGGGGTCGACAGCTGTGTACTGTCAATTGGCTGAAACCGGCCCCTGGCACACCTCCCTGTGCCATTACACAGGTATCATCATTATCACTATCTACGGCAGCTGATTCAGGTTCCCTGCTGCACAACAGAACCTGTGTGAGTAAGACAGAAACAGTTTACAATGTGTACACAATGTCACCACTGATACAAAATGCAAAATGCACAAAAATGGCACACATGCAAAATGCAAAACATGCACACATCCCACATGCAAAAACCAATGCACAAAAATCCCTCCACATGCACAGCCTCAAAATGCACAAAATGCACACATGCACACATCCCCTCAAAAATGCACCCCCCAGGGCAAAAAAGCACAAAAAATGAAACAAAAAAAGGGCCCCCAAACTTTTGAAAAAAAAAACACATGAAAACCCCAAAAAATGCAAAAAAAACAGGGGGAAAATTAAAACATTGCACAAAAAATTGCCCCAACCTCAAAGTATTTTTAAAAAAAGAAAAATAAAAACAACACAAAAAAAACAACAAAAACAAAACCCGGGCAATCAAAAAAACCCAAAATTGGGGGCCCCATTTTAACTCCCCCCCCTTAAAGCCCTTTTTTTTATTTTTAAAACCTATTTTAAAGTTTTTTTCCAAAAAGGAATTTTAATTGGGGGGGGGGGAAAAGGTTTTTTGGGTTTTTTTTTTTAAACACATTTTTTCCAACCCAAAGGGGAAAAAAAAAATTTGGAAAAAATAGGCCCCTTTTGCCTTTTTTTTTTTTGCTTTTAAAACACCCAAAAAGGGGACCGGGAAAAGAAATTAAAAAGACATTTAATTGGGTTCGGGTTGGGGGGAAAAACAAATTTTTGTCCCAAAATTTTTTTTTACGGGTTGTTTTATTGATCCCCATCAAATACAGGGTCCAAAAACCTAGGGCTGATTTTTTGGAAATACCTCACAATTTCCGGTACACCAAGGAACACCTACCATGCAAAACTCAGGTGACAAAACCCCAGTACATAACATGCACTCCAGTCACTGGCACACTCAGTTCCACCTACATATTTGGTTTGCAATGGGTTAGAGTGGAACGTGCATTGTGTCTTAGGTGAGTAATGCTTATTGGCCCTGGGCCTACAGCAGCATATACTGTTATGCTACCCTGCCCCTTGTGACACATGATGATGATGGTACCTGCTCCTGCTGCAAGCAGTTACACAGAGCGACTCCATATGGCATATTACCTATCTGCATAACATCTTGTAGCAGGGTATGTCTGATATCTACTCATGGGAGCCTTGCTTCATAAATGGCATGTATGATTTACTCCAGGGGTATGTCTTGATCTGTGGGTAGGGACCTGTACCCCTCTAACATGTGCTCTTTACTGTGGTGAGCAAGGACGACAGACATAGGTAATTTGGGTTGTGGATGTTGGAGGTGTTACCATGGTTGTTGGACAACTCAGTCATGGGTGTGACCTAACTATGTGTATATCCAGAAAGTGAGTGGTAACCTCTCTATGTAGGTAGTCTGGAGTGCTCTGTGGTCTTGTCAGTCATTCTGCATAGGTAATGTGTTTAAGTGCATTGACACACAGTTACCTGCATTATGTCTCGTGTCCTTCTCCATATCTATAGCTGTCATGGGAGTGCTTACATGCCGCAGGTAGGACATTGTGGGGTGTAGAGGGGGTACAGTGACCTACATGTCCATAGCTGACACACCATGTCTCCTGACACATTCCCATGTGCCATTATTACAGGACTAGTGTGCCACTGTGTATATCCAATGGGAAGCCCATGTGTACACTCTCAAGGTCCCTCCTGTTCCCCCCCTGACACATGCAGTGGTGGGCAGCATGCACATATGTGGTGGTTACTGGTGTCAGTGTTTCCTTGGAATGGGGTATGATACTCCAGTATCCACACTGTGAATTGTTCACTTCCATGCCTTTGTCACCAGGACACCTGTTGGGCAATACATCTGCACAATACATGTGCCTCAATTTCAGTATATATATATATATATATATATATATATATATATATATATATATATATATATATATATATATATATATACATATATATATATATATGCCTCATATATATATAATGCAGACATATATATATATATATATATATATATATATATATATATATATGTTGGCCATATATATATATGTATATATATATATGTATATATATATAGATAGATATAGATATAGATATATACATATAGATATGGGAGAGGAGAGAGAGAGAGAGACAGGGGAGAGAGTGAGAGGGGGTGGGACAGAGAGAGAGAGATAGTCATATACAGACATATCTGTTGACAGTCAGATCTGTCTGTATATGTATATATGTATCTATATATGTATCTATATATGTATGTGTGTATTACATATATCTGTACGTACATATTCTATCAATCTCGATGTCTGTGCAGTAACTGAAACCTGGTTCAAGGCTCCAGAGAGCACCCCAGCACTACCAGGCTATATCTCGTATCATGCTTTTTGGCCCCAAAAAAAAATCTCGGGCCAAAACAAAAGGAGAGTGTCCATATTCATCAAGGACACCCACACCTCCAGGTTAGTGGCAACACATGAAGCATCAGAGACCATCCAGGTGCAACTAACCGTAGGCAAAACTGCTATACAACTGGTAGCATGTTACAGACCACCCTCCCAATCTTCAGGAACCCCATTCCAGCCTTCTGAAGACATTGGAGGATATGAATGTCTCACCAAACACCATCATATTTGGAGACTTCAACTACCCTAACATAGACTGGGTGCATTATTCTAGCCCAAACACCCTAGCCCAAAGGTTCCTGGAATTCATAAATTCAAATGCAATGGAACAGCTAGTCACCTCTCCCACAAGGGGAGATAATATACTAGACCTGATCATCACAAACTTGGGGACAATGTGCTACACACCGGAAGTATACCCCTCACTAGTGACATCTGACCACAAACTAATCACCCTGGATATACATATCCCACCTCCACCCACAACACAAAAGACTACAGTGAAAAACTTCTCAAAAGCCGACTTTACACTTCTTAAAACTGAGATGGTATCCTTTAAGTCCACTGGGCCAGTGGAAACCATATCCCACAATGCAGAATCCTTCACAAATGCTTTCTACGGACATCTCCAAGAATGCATGGATCATGCAATCCCAAATAAAACCAAGACCCTCTCCACCATAGGGTCCTGTCTGGTGGACCCCAGCCATGAACAAATTGTATAACAAAAGAAGGAAGCTACTGCACGACAGAGCAAATCCCATAAAGAGAAGCCATCTCTGATCAGCACTAGTAGAAAGCTACGTTCTCTCATAAAAACATCCAAGGCCAACTTTGAGAGAAAAATCGCTATGGACACTAAAGATAACCACAAGGCCTTCTTCTGCTATGTTAGAAACCTGGGCGGAAACTCTCAGATATGTTCAGAGTTAGTTCACAATGACAAAAAATACACCGAACACACAGATATTGCCAACATTCTGGCAGACAGGTTCAGTGCAAATTTCTCCCCTCCCTCACCCACAAAAGAAGAAATACTTATCCCAGATGAATGTAACCTCCCTGTCATCTCAGATGTCCAGCTGAGAACCTCCCTCAGCAAAGCTATAAACACAGCATCAATGGGACCTGACGGTATCCTGGGTTGCGTGCTACGTGAACTCTGAGAGGAGCTAAACCCACACATAAAATGCTATTTAACCGTAGCCTTACTACATGATATGTACCTGAACACTGGCGTACAGCAACAGTAGTCCCACTCCACAAAGGAGGCACCTCTACAGACCCTGGTAACTACCGCCCCATAAGCTTAACCAGCCTGGTCTGCAAAGCTATGGAAAGACTCATTATGGAACTCATACACAGAGACATTGGGGACTTACAGACACTTGATCCCACCCAGTTTGGCTTTGTAAAGGGCAGATCCTGCCTTTTGAACCTGGTTGACCTTTTCAAAACAGTCACTAGAGCCATTGACGAGGGCAAAGCAGTCTATACAGCCTACCTGGACTTGGCTAAAAGCTTTCACACAATACCCCACTCTGGCATCATAGACAAGCTCAACAGCTGAAATGTAAATCCATATGTCACAAGATGGGTTGCAAACCAGCTAAAGGATAGAACCCATAAAGTCAAAATCGCTGGAGCCATGTCAGACTCAAAGCCAGTCACAAGTGGTGTCCCACAGGGCTCTGTCCTGGGACCCCTCATGTTCGGCATTTATTTCTCAGATGTGGAAGCAAACATGGGAGGGTAGTGGCTGACAAAGTTCGCAGATGACTGCATACTAGGCGCCATAGTCGATACACCAGCTGACACATACATCCTACAGAAAGGCCTCACTGAAACGGACAACTGGTGCTGGAGTCATGGCCTTAAACTGAATGCCAAATAATGTATAGTCGCCCCCTTTGGGATAAACAAAGTACCCAAATATTATCACATAGACAGTAACCCACTGAGTACAGAAAAAGTAATCAGAGACCTGGGGACACAAGTCGATAGTGACCTCTCATTTGACACCCACGTTGCCAAGGTGGTTAGAAAGACTTCCTACCTTGACCACCTTATCATGAAGGGATTCACATCCAGATCAAAGGAGGTCATTGTACCACTATACTCCTCCCTTATCAGGCCCATGAATGAGTACTATGCCCCATTCGGTATGTACCTCACCCTGCACTTGCAAGAGCTAGGGAGACCCCAAAAGTACCTCACTAAGAGGATCAAGGGTCTCCAACATATGTCATATGCTGCCAGACTAAAGAAACTCCAGCTCTATTCAGTAGCATGCCTACTTTAGAGGTGATCTGTGCCTGACGTACAAGGCCATGTCCAATCAGGAATTGATGGACATGCTCCACCTCATAAAATCCAAATCCATCAGAACCACAAGAGCTAAAGATTTAAACCTCAGCACAAATAAGAATACGACATGCTGGAGGGACAGATTTGTAACTCAGAGGCTTCCCATACTCTGGAACAGAATCCCAGTTCATGTTAGGCAGAGCCCCTCACTGATTCTCTTCATGTGAAATCTTGACGAGTGGATGGGAGATCATAGGTTTACCCCAGGGGTCATCTCTGTGTCACTACTAGTCAGAGACACAGTAAACTAATTCTATTATGTAAGGGGGTCTTCACTGTGTCACTACTAGACAGAGGCACAGTATTCTAAATCTATTCTGTACACTTTTGTACCATTACATGGTGTGGTGAAAGCCACATCACTATGGCTAGGCTTATAAATGCCCCAGGGCAGATAGCCTAGTACTAAACTATGACACTGTGAAACTATATATGTCTATGTATTTCTACATCCCTCTCTATCTATGTATACATATATGCATATTTTATATATATATATATATATATATATATATATATTTATATGGGTCTACCTGACATCATCGACAGCGGAAAACACCGACAAGCGAATTGCGAGCGCCAGAAGATCGACAATGCAGAAGACCGACGCGATGGATGAAAACACCAACGAGGATGCCGAGGACATGGGGAAAAGGCTGTGTAAGTATGCAGTAGTGACGACGCTAGGTGCGAAAAGGTAAGTGTGGATATTGGCGGTCTGTGGGGATAGGGTGGGTTAAGTGAGTTAGGGTTAGGGACTGGGTTAGGTAAGTGTGGTAGTGATAGTCTTTGGGTTAGGAAGGGTTAAGTGAGTTAGGTTAGGGCCAGGTTAGGTAAGTGTGTGGTAGTGATAGTGTTTGGGTTAGGGTGTGGGTTAAGTGAGTTAGGGTTAGGGACTGGTTAGGTAAGTGTGCGTAGTGATAGTCTTTGGGTTAGGGCAGGTTAAGTGAGTTAGGGTTAGGCCGGGTTAGGAGTATGCGATAGTGACGACCTTAGGGTTAGGTTTGGGTTAGGGTTGTAGATAGTTGTGTGTGGTTTAGTGTGGGTTTGTAGGGACTTTTGGTGTGTTGTGTGTGTGGTGTTTGGACAGGGGATGTGTTTTGTTTGTTGATTGTTGTTATTGTGGTGTGTGCAGTGTATGAGGTTTCGTGTTTGTGTACCGTCGGTTATTTCGTTGTCGGGCATGTGAGGTTTCGTGTTTTTGCACTGTCGGTTATGTGGTGTCGGTAATTTCGTTGTTGGTGTTCTGGGGTTTCGATTATGTCAGGTAGAACCATATATATATATATATATATATACACATACATATCTCGATATACATACGTATACACATGATAGATATATATATGATCCTTTTTAGTTCCACATATGTATACACACAGCAACGTACTGATGAACATCCATTACTGTACAACCTACATTGTACATTGCACTACAACCTACATTGCTATGTGCACATAGCTACCTTCACATACATATGTATGTACAGCCTTCAGTGATAGTTGCAGTATGTCCCCGGCCCTATGCACATCTTCATATACATAGATACAGACCAATAACACATATGGAGGGTTCACAGTATGTAGACTATTATATTAGTACTTTACATTACCTGTGTTTGTTGCAGCTGTTTGCGTAGGCTTTCAGATACTTGGCCTGCTGTCAACTTGTTTGTTTTGTTGTTACTTTTTTATTTATTTATTTCTCTTTCTCTTTCTCTTTCTCTTTCTCTCTCTCTCTCTCTCTCTCTCTCTGTTTCTACCTCCAGAGGGTGCAATGAAAGTATTGCATGTGTGGACTGGGAGTACAGGATGCTTTTGTAGGTATCTGCACATGTCCATGTGATGGCCTCTGCACCAGTTGTTAGCCAGCATTTACTAAATGCATGCAGCCTGTTGTGTAGTGATTGCAGTTCTCACTGTGATTTCAGGACAGTGCTATAAAAAGGTTTGTTAGGTAGGTGTAGCCCTTTCAGATTATCAGGGTGGGGACCATGCTGGTTTGCTGTGGACACTGTTCTGTGAGTGTAAGGATTGGTATGTCTCTCATATTTCAGGCTGTGTTGTAGACACTGCAATGCATGTTGTACTGTAACCTGAGTGTTCCTTCCTCCAGTTTCCTCTTCTCCGTGTGTATGTAAACTGACACCTATGACTAGTAATACTGTGTATATGGGTGTGTGTGTGCTTTCCTGTGGGAATTGTGGTGTAACTGGTATATAGCAGTGGCTCTTGCAATCGGTTGCTATGGCTTCAATATTTGCCCTTTACATTCACTCCTTGTATGCCTGCTAGGTGTCTTTCCTGTAATGTGTTGCTATGGCTTTCCTATTTTCCATTTACATTCACAGCTTGTAATGCTTGCTATATCTGTTTGGGCAGCAATTCCCTATGTGTTTGTTGTGGTAGGGTGGTACTGCATGCAGTGTGGTCTGGCCATAGTGTGGGCCTTGACAATTACAAGGGTATTTGATCATGCTGCTGAGCAGGCCTCAGATACTCTCAGGTGCATCTTTTATCAGCCTTATGGAATGGTACATATCAGTGGGATACTCCCATGAAATATTCTGATATTCTGCAGTTGTGACTGTGGGTTATTTTGAGCATATGTATTACTACACCATTTGTGACGTGCAAGTGGTGCATACTTTCAGTAATTCATAGTTACCATTGCATGTGTTGTAACACCTTTCTGCCTACTGTTAGTACATTTCACAGGGAGTCAGTGGGGCACAGTTGACATTTGTTTTCACATCAGGGACATCCCTGTAACTCAGTCACAGTTGCTATGTCTGGGCTCTTCACTATTCAACTATGGCAGTGTTTATCCTACTCTGAGTATGTGTGTGGCTTGCCAGGTGCTACTGTGACATTATTACCTACTAGCTACCAACTAGCATGGCTGTTTCTCTTCACACAGTACTATTTTACAAATCCACTAGATTTGACAGTAAATATACATGACATGCTTTGTGTACTAGACTTGCTATATTCCCTTTACATTAATTCCTATTATTTCATGATATATTTCTTTCAGCACAATGTTCTTGTAAAGCAGTCATGGCTTAGTGGTAAGTCATGCAGACTAGTGTTTCCAAGGTCCTGGGTTCGAGACTGACAGAGGTATTTTATTTTGCTGCTGAGCAAACTACAGGCCTTGTCATTCAGAGTGACTAAGACACTTTTAAGCAGTTGTAAGTGGGTTAGCTGGTTTCGTGGAGCTCACGATGCGCACTGCTGCACTTAGCTTATGCATGCTTAGCTAAGCACACAGAAGAGCACTCCCACTTACTACTGCTTAAAAGTGCTTACTCTCGCGCATACCCGTGCTAATTTCTTTTAAAGAAAAGAAAATGGGGAGATAGGAAAGTGGTGAAAAGGGGCACAAGAGGGTAGGACAGTGGGAAAACAAGCTCGGTTTTGGGAGGGGGGATGAGGGAAAGCCCCATAGCTCCCCTTTTCTTCATCACCAACAGCTGTGCTTATGTTTGTAATTTGGTGTGAAATTTGAAACCTTCCACCCTGAGAGAGGTGTGAGGACAACAATATTTGTTGTACAGCCAATTGTAATTGCCAGTTTACATGTCCAGCAGACATGTGTGCAAAATGGGCAGCTATGTATGGGGCGTAATTTTTTTGTGGGTACAGAGTGCCCTTTTTCAGGTGAGAGTGGTATGTCAGGTACAGGAAGTCGGTATTGCTGGGGAGGTAGGTAGGGGAGGTTAACAGACAAGACAAACAAGACGCATACATGGGTGGTGTATGACACATGTGGGGGGATACACAATTGACGGGGATGGATGTTTGGATATCTCGAGCCCATGAGCCCACAGATGGCAACAGTGGAACTGAGATCCCCACCCATGGGCAGTTGCCACTGTGCCTCCACTGCCCAGGATGGGGCTGTGCTGGGGGCTGTGTAGGACGGGCAGCAGGCACGCCCATGAGTTGTGCTACCTGTGCCTCAAGCTGGCGTAGGGGCCCAAGGACAGCATGTCTGATCTCCCTACGCACCACAGTCCGGACACTACGGAGAGTGAGTGGATGTTCTCCTCCGGCCACGCTTGCAGAGGGGGGACGAGCCCCATCCCCTGCAGCGCTTCCACCCACAGGTGGCACAGAGCCACTGGAGGAGGGTCCGGCCTGGGCACTACTGCCAGGTGCACTCACCAGCTGAGGTGGGAGAGGTGGGTCCGCTGGAACCCGCCTTCCCTGTCGTCCTATGTTTTGCATTATTTTATGACAGTTTGGGTTAGTAACGTACAATACCATTCACAATTAGTTGTAACAGTATGCATTAGTATTCCCATTAACCAAACACCCATAAATTCAAGCCATTGAACAGCAAGCATAACACATGCATAATTTGAACAACAATACACAATCCAACAACATGCAGGGTTAATTGATGGCAACAGGCCATCAGGTTTGGATGTATGAATAGGGCACATGCATCAACGTGCATGCAAATATGTATGAACCAACAGGACAAATGTCCAGGGGAGTTAATTGTGAAGACACATACCCATTTCATGTGGAATGGATTATTTGTGGTTATAGGGTAGGGTGAAGAAATATTTCATTAACAACTTCAAATACCTATACATATGCTGTACATTTCTACTAGCTGCAGATATATACACACTACAGGTCTGACTACAGTTTCCTATGTGTAAACTTATGCATGTTGGTGATGGGAATGTTACTGCTACATTAATATACATTGCACTTTTATTCATACACATTCATATCTGGCTCTGTTCAGCTACAGCATCCTACTACATTTGCTTTATATGGCTCTAGACAACTGTGGATGTTTGGTATTTCATACAACCATACTATCTGCATATTGCAAACGTACAGCAACATATCCAAATTGTGGGACACACATTCCAGCTTCAGTACTTTATTCCACACATTTCACTGTTTGGTTGTGCCTGTCACATTCATTTCATTCTGTACTGACTGCAGTATACTTTATTCAGGCGTTATTACAACTTTATTGGTGGATTCATACCTCTTTCTCACACTCTCACTTGTTTTAATTTTACAATTCAGGATGGTACTTAATTCTAGGCTTTATTGACATGTTTTACTTGGTTACAACAATCCTTTCCAACAGTCTCACTTGTGTCATGTTTCAGATTTTAAACGGGGATATATTTCACACGTGTTTTACTCAGCTTGTGTAGCTGTAATTTACAGCCTGCTGCAGGTTATGTACTATTATATTACAGGTGGAACATCTTTATTTCAGACTTGTTTCATTTTTATTTTTGGATTACAGGCTGCATCACACTTATGTAATCACACAGTACTAGCCGAATCTCTCTTACACTGTTACTTGCACTTTTTATTAATAAGTGACTACACTGCACTCTTTTGCAAGCTGTCATACTTATATTTTTTAATAGTTACAGGGAGAGAATTACTAACCTGCCTGGTGGCGCAACCGCACAAGCCTATCGGCATAGGCTCGACGATTCATGGAACGGACACCTGCAGCTGTAATATAAATGAAGTAATATTGGAATACACATCTCCATAATATCAGCTAGGTTAACTTCTTACATAAATAATTACATGTAACTTACTCAGTAGTGGGGCGTTGGGCATTTGCTGGGCCTCCTGGATCCAACGGTTCAGTTGGTCTTGCTTCCGTCTCTTCAGGTACGCATGGTGGTGACGGACCTGTTCACCAGTCCTTGGTATTCCTGTGGCACTGGTGAGATCATGTGCCAACCGGTCCCACGCCTCAGCCTTGTATGCTCCCCACAGGACCTGGCCCTGCATGAGTTGGGCCTCATGATCATGGACGAAGAGCCAAACCATATATTTGGACTCATCAATGCCCCACTTCTGTGCTTGGAAGCAGCTACCCTCTCCTACACCTGCCATCCTGACTGCAAATCGATTCCACAATCAGTTATGCTGTGTATTCCCACCTATGGGGCTTATATATGCCGTTTTTCCCGCACTTATCTGTGATTGGCCATTTTGGAAATGTATCAGCTTCACAAAACCTGCTTTGTCATGCTTCTCTTTCCATTCATTCCTATATATATGCTATTACTGCATTTCTAAGAGCAACTGTCATGGCTTAGTAGTTCAGTACTTTGACTATGGTGCATGGTATCCTGAGTTCGAGCCTGGCCATTGCTTTTTTTTATTTTATGACTGTCTACACAGGCTAGGAGGTGTGTCTGTGTAAAGGCAGTTTTGATACAGCTTGCTCAACGTTGCCCGCCGGTTAGCTTGTTGGCGCAGTGCGCAGCTCCGCGCAAACGGGTTACGCTGGTTTACGTGTCATTTGGCTGTCAGCACACATATTACGCTCAGCTCAGCTACGGGCACACAGTTTCAGCATGTTAAAACACTGCTCAACCCTGGGCACTCATTTTACACCTGTTAAACCACTGCTCACCTACGGGCAGATATACTCAGCTTGTTAGAGTGCAGCTCAGCTATAGGCATTTCTGACATTTTTTTTTTATTATTACACATTTCTTCAAAATACATGGCCCATTTCATTACATTTTACATAAAATATAATTTTATATATGTACATACATGTCAGGGAATTGTTTCGTGCTTATTTCACTAAAAATAAAAATTGATGTTGTGGGGGCTCAAACCATGACTGCCTCCTCTTCAGCCGATGTCCCTACCGCTATGCTATTGCTTCTTGGCTTACTTTGCATATTTAGATCTTATATGCTTTTCCACTGACTGCTAACTGTGGCTAAGTGATGGGCACGCCTGCGCAAACGAGCGCAATCACGGGCAAACATCTTTAAAACTTATAAAAAAATATATAACATGTTAATTTTTACATTTTATGTTGATAGTCTGTGGGGGCATGTGTTGTGTTGTGTTTGTTGACATTTACGCAGACTCCATCATGGGGGTTTACTTTCGGGACTGTTACTCTTCTGGGGGCATGTCCATTTGCAGGACTCGCCCTGCGGACATGCCCCCTACTTTCTTACATGGACTGTGTTAGCCTTGGGTGTGAGTCAGCATGCCCTCATGAATATGCATGGCATGCTGATGTTACACCGTTTAACTGCAGCCTCCGTGTAAGACTTGTAACTCTTACACGGAGGCTTCGTGAATCCTGCCCAGTGTCTTTTACCTGCAGGCATGACATTTTGTCTTAGAACCATAGCAACCATTGCCTTTTAAACCTGCTACTGTATAATCAGTGTCTTTTTCCACCTAACTGAAGTCAGAATATTATTGTCTGCTGTTTTAGCAACATAGTCTCAGCATTACTATAGGCTTTGTTTTTGCTGACATGTATTTATATATTGCTATCCCTAAAGCCTGCCTCAACTGACTGTCTATGTGTTTAACTGAATGTAATAACTGTATTTAGCTGTAGCTACTGCCTTGGATAATTCTCTTACCTAGGAATATTGTTTTATTCATTGCTATTTGAACACAAAAACGGTCTCTGACTACTTTAAGCAAGTGTTGTTTTGCTTAGCACCTGTAATCCTGTTACCTAACTATTGTTTGCATGTTGAATTGATGTATGAAGTTTAGCATAACTTGTGGACCTTCTACTGCACAACTGTTTCCACCTTTCATTTTTCCAACTTCTCTGCTTCCTTATTCTCTCTCCCTCAGTCTACAGTTCTGTCCCTTCTCACTTTCTCTCCTCCTCCCACTCCACTCTGTATAATTCCATCCACTACTCTGCATTTACTTCTTCCTGCGCTCTCCTTCTTCCTATTTTCTCCTTACCCACATTTTTAACTTATTGTTTTTTTTTTCTCACTCTCCTTTTCAGTTGCTCCCCAGAGTGTTTTCCCCCTTCTTCACTGACCAGACAGGAGATCCCTCCTCTCAAAGAGAAGACGTCCGTGGACAATCTGCTTGAGCTTTATTAATTTTTCTGGGACCCTATCTCCCTTGCTAAGGAGACTCAGTGTATGTAATCTCTTACATATGTTTTTTTTCTAGCATCTACCTAACCTTGAGCAGCATTCTACCTCAGTGCATGTGAAAGTAGCCTACCACTGGTCACTGCACAGGCCCCCCATCCTTGGTTTACAGTCTTCTCCCCATAATTACCTCTATCTAATCTCTGTAAACCTAACTTCTTTGTGGAACCTCTTCTCCTCTGAGTGCACCTCCCTCCTTTTTCCACCAGGTGGCAGCATACTCCTGATAAAAAGAACAGCAATAATCCCTTCTCCCTGCTCCACTAACTTTCTCTGCCTAAAAAGTGTCTCTGCCCTACACTAAAGAATCAGTAATTTACCTCCCCACACTTATATACATACGTTTAGAGAGTTTTTCACTAACCAAACATAAAATCCTAGTTATTAACTGTAAAACAAAGTTTATAGCCATATATTTGCACCCCTGCTGTAGTTCTCCTTCTCCAGCCTCAGGTCACTGATTGTTTTTCAGGCCTTTCTCGCCTCCTTGGCTCTTCCCACTCAGTTCGCCCTGCAGGCTCACTCTACTCCCCTACCCTGCCCCCAATTTCTACCCGCCCCCAGTGCTTCTACATTTATCCCCCTCCTACCAGTCCCTCCCTCTCCACCAACCAATCCTGATACACCTTTCCCCTCCCCTTCCTCCACCCTACCTTCCTCTCTCTACCATTCCCCCCACAGTCCTAACATCACATCACCCTCTTTTCTATCACCTCTAACTGATGCCAACTATCATGCTCACCCTTCCTCCCAAGGTCCTTCTCCTCTCATCCTTCCCCTTCCTTCTATTATCTCTATACCAAATCACCTGCTATACTGATTTTCATTTACTCTCTCCTCCTTTTACTACCCAGCACCACCTTACTTCCCACTACCACAACATCTCAGCTTCTTTAGTTCCCCCCCACCCTATCCTTCTCTTAAAAGTAAAACTTTTTCCAATCTCAAATAATAACTTCAAACATAAATCAAATCTCTACCAGCCTCTTCTATCAAAATACAAAACTAATAAACACATTCCCCATCCCACTTACCTTTACTTAGCCGGCGATATTCACCCCAATCCTGGTCCTAACTTCTCTCCTACAAATCTCCCATGCACCAACAACAAATCCTCTAACAAAAACTTCAAATTCCTCAATATCAATGCCCAAAGCTTAAAAAATAAATTAACCCTCTTCCATGCCTGGCTCAATCACAACTCTCCTGACATAGCAGCTATCTCTGAAACCTGGCTAAAACCTCATATTAATTACTCTGAATTCCTACCTCCAGGATTTCATTCTCTCCGATCTGACCGACCTAATAGAAGAGGTGGTGGTGTTGCTCTAATCTACTCCAATCTCTTGTCCATTACTCCTTACCCTAACCCCATCCCTTCTTTCAATAACACTGAACTTGTAATTGGCATACTAAAAATAAACAACCATAAAAGCATCTGCATTATTTGCCTCTATATTCCTCCTGGTAACAATACCAATACACTGGAAGACATCCTCTCCTGGACTTCCTCCAATATTAAGCTAGAAACCTTCATTTTTGGAGATGTAAATATTGGCTGGGGAAAAATCATTAACCCTAATCCCACGATAACCAGCAACCTATTCAACTTCACTCAACTTACTAACTCCATTACTAGACCTAACAAAACTAATCCCCCTGGCACCATACTTGACTGGATCGTAGTATCTCATCCAAAGTTATAAAATCTGGTGTCACTCCTAGCCCATTAGGAGACCACCTCTCTGCCTTCTCGATTCGAGCTACTCCCACCTCCCCACAATCTCACCACTACATTCATACTTGTAACCTATCTAACTTTAACCCTACTTCTTTCTCTGACTCTCTTAAGCTAACTAACTGGAACCCCCTAAAAACACTACCATTAGATGAAGCCGTTGACTATTTCAATTCTACATTCATAACTGTCCTTAACTCCCTAGCTCCTATAAGAACAAAAAGAGTTAAAACAAATACCACCCCTTGGCTCACCAATGATACAAAAAAGATAATGCTACAAAGGGATAAAACCTGGAAAGCCTACCTTAAACACAAGCAACCTGAAATCTACCTTAAGTATAAGCAGTTGAGAAACCTTGCCAAAAAACAAGTCATTAGAGATAAAAAGTCTTACTACATCAAACTACAAGAAAACCATGCAAGAAATCCCAAGCAATTCTGGAATTCTATTAATTCCCTCCTTAGGCCAGGTAGAAAAAAACAACCCCTGTCCTGATACCAGCAAATCTGACCTTGAAATAGCCTCCCTATTCAATTCCTTTTTCACCTCTTCCATCGTTGAGCTAACCAAGACTTTCACCAATAATAACCCTCATCCCCTCCCTGCTCAATCTTCCGTTTCCTTCTCCCCCCTCTTTTGAACTCAAACCTGTATCCACCGACCTAATAAAGAAACTTCTCTATAAACTAAAGCCTTGCTCCAATGCCCCTGACAGCATTCCATCCTCCTTCCTAAAAATAGCTTCTGACACTATTGCCCTACCTATCAGCATCCTAATTAATAGGTCTTTACTTGAATCCTATGTACCTAAACTATGGCGCACTGCTTTCATTCTTCCTCTCCACATGGGTGGCAAAAATTGTAATGTTTCCAATTTCCGCCCCATAGCCATCCTCTCCCCTATCTCCAAAATCCTTGAAAAATGTATCCACCTGTAGCTCTTGCCATTCATTACCAAACACCAACTACTCTCTCCTATCCAACACGGCTTCCACCCAGGACACAGTACTAACACCGCCCTTCTCTCCTTCTTGCACTCTGTCAATTCAGCACGTGACTCTGGTAATAAAGTATCCTCTGTTCTACTAGACTTATCCAAAGCTTTTGACACCTTCTCTCATACCCATCTTCTAAACCACTTCTCTAATCTCAACCTTTGCCAAAAAAACTCTTTCCTGGTTCTCCAGCTACCTTTCAAACAGGTCCCAAGCTGTAAAATGGGGCCAAGCCACCTCTACTTTCCTTCCTACCCCTACTGGAGTACCCCAAGGTTCCATACTCGGCCCGTTACTATTCAATATCTTTATTAATGACTTCCGCAAAGCCATTCCTAACACCAAAATTTTGCAATACACTGACGATTCCACTTTGATCTGCTGTGCCTCTAACCTAACAGAGCTCCAACCCCTAACACAAAGTGCCTTCAAAACCACTGAAAACCGAATGCTCCAAAATCATCTCTCTCTAAATGCAAACAAAACTAAGATCCTCCTTTTCTCCCCCTCGAAATCCTCCTCTCTTGATAAAACTTATTTCAAATTACCAGCCTTAACAACTCCACTATTGAGATTGTACCCTCCACCAAACTTCTCGTTGTTACAATTGATGACCAACTAAAATTTAATACTCATATCCAGCTAAACATCAAAAAAACACACACATAAAACTTGGCTTACTGTATAGAAACAACCACTTCACCTCTCCTCCCACCAGACTATCTCTTGCCTCTACCTACCTCCTTCCCTCCCTACTGTATGGTGCTCCCCTGCTCACTAATTTATCATCCACACTTACCTCCAAATTGGAACAATGGTATAACAAAATCTCCAGATTTGCCACAAATGCCAAATCCTCCTCTCATCACTACACCTCCCTTCACTCTCTAAATTGGCTTGAACTCCCCAATCAACTTGACTTTCTCCAAATCATCACAGCCCACAAATTATTGTTCTATCCTACTAACTGCCCTGCTCTTTCTAATATTCTACAACCTTATACCCCCCTTAGATCTTCTCACCAAAACCTGATCACTGTACAAAAACCTAAGCGCCCAGCAGGTCAGCTTCTCTTATCCTTTACCCTAGCTAAAAAAATGTAATGCCCTGCCCTCCACACTAAGGACATGTACCAACCTTAATAACTTCAAAACCCAACTTCATTCCTACCTCTATCTAAACAGGAAATGCAACTGCACTCTTCAGCCCATACCTCTCAAGCTATCTTCCCCCTTCTCTCCAGGCTAACCTCTTCACCTTCCTAACCTCTTTTAAATATACTTAGCATAGGTAATTAATAGTGAAATCTTGATTTTTATGCTATAAACCTGTTTTTTTCCTTCTGAACAAAATAGAAATTGTTAGTGTTTATTATTTTTGTAGCAACCTGTTATTTGTAATGAAAACTGTCTTTGAATTTTCATGTAATTAAACTGTTGTTTCCTGATGGAGCTTTTCTCCCCAGGCCTCCACTGAAAATGGGCCCCTAAGCCCAGTGGACCTCCCCAGTAATCAAACTGAAATAAATAAATAAATAAATAAATCTGCTGCATTTATTACTGCCTGTTAGTAGCCTGATTGCATTGTAACTGTTACTCTAAGCCTTTTAGTTCTGATATATTATTTCTTTTTTTTCAAACACCTTTATTGAATTATCACTTGTGAGAAAGGCAAATTTACATTCATATAAAAATAATCAAACTATATTAACATAACAAACATTATACTGCACATATATTGCTATATATCATATAAATTAAGCAATATTACATAAATTATTCAGTTCCTGCTTTTTCTAAACAAGAAACATTTTCACTAAACTATCACTTACTACATAGTCAATCATACATTTATTTAAATGAAAACAAACCACACAGACACAACCCTAGTCACAAGTGTTTTACATCACAAACCACACTGACACACTCCCAGTTGCAAACATTATACCTCACTTATAATCTACCCTATCTTTCTTACTCAAATATTACTTAGCTCATTTAAGTCCTGCTGCCTTTTAGGCCTCATTCCTCCCTTATATGCTTCCAAATCACTGGCTCTGTTCCTGTGGGAACCTGACTAACCTTCTTCTTTCCCCCTACTCTACTTCAGAACTTTACACTATACTTATTAACTTTACTTATTCCTTCTTCTTATTGCCCTGTTGCTTCCTCTTATGCTCTGACCCACTCCTCCTTTTTCTCTCCCGTCCTCTTTTCCATCTTCAATTGTCTTTCAGTAATTTAGTATGTGGAGCTTTTTTATATGTATTGCTCCCACAATTCCCATTTTTCCTATGTAGCTTGCTCCTACCCTTTCCCAAAGATCTCAGTTCCAGTTGTTTTATCTCTGTTACTATATATATTACTTCCAGTTTAGTTGGTTTAGATTTTGATTTCCATTTTCTAGTAATTGTTTTTTGGCAGCCACCATTATTAGACATAGTAAATTAGCCTTACCATGTCTAGGCAATTCCGATTCTGTATCATAGCTCAGAAAAATCATCTCTCTCGTCAGATAATCTGCCCACCCAGCATCTCTGACAGTGCATCCCACAGGAAATCCTTAAAGTCCACCAACTAACTGCAATCCCAGACAATATGTTCCCAATTACCTCTTTCTTCCCCTTCACACTTCCAACATTTACTGTCTACCTGAGGAAAAATTCTCTGGAGTCTGCTTGGGGTATAAAATATCTATGTAAACATGTCCAGGCAAAAATCCTAAATCTTCTAGATTTTGTTGCACATTTGGGAGACATACATATATCCTCCCATTGTTTCTTTGTGAATTGTTACTTCAGTCACTCTTCCCAATCCTTTCTAACCTCCTCTGATTGATTCTTATAGTTATTGTGCAATATTTTAAATGCTCTACTAGTTATTCCCTTTTTAATGGCAGTTTCTGTTCTAGATTCTATTAAAAACTCTATCAGTGCTGGTCTTTTGTTTAGGACCCCTTATTTCTTTCTCTTTGCCTATATTCTGATATTCCCTGATAGGGAAGGCAATCTCTAACCTGCAGTCTAAATAAATTCTTGGCATCTTCCCATTCTATCATTTTCCCCTCACTAGTTATTTGCTCCCTACCTTGGTTCCTTTGCTAGTTTTCTTCAGTAAATTCAGGCCCCCTCTTGCCTTTTGTCTGTATCCCTAGTTGCAGTCACCCCTATCAGCAGAATCTCCTTTCTCTTTTCCCGTGTTGGTTTAGTTCTTAGAATACTTTCTGCTACTTTATAGATATAATATTCTGCATAATTATACATACATACATACATACAAATGTTTCAAGCACGGGCATTAATGCCCTTCTAGCTTGCCAATACACCAAAACACTTGTTCCCATAATAAATGTCCAGGCTGTTCTTAAAAATATCTAAACTAGTACTTACTTTAATGTAATTTGGTAGTCTGTTCCAAGCATCAGCTACTCTGTCAGAGAACCAGTTAGTACACTTCTCATTCCTATAGAATCTTCTACATAGGTTATCTGATGATTCTCTAGTACTTTTTGAAAACCCCAAACATTCCCAGAGGTAGCTGTCCCTAAATGTCCTACACACCTAAATAAGATCTCCTCTTAAATATCTGTAAGAGGCACTGTACAAATTCAGATATTTTAGTCTTTCATAATAACTTAGATTTTCACATCCATGGATGCCCTTGGTATATTTCCGCTGTACTCTTTCCAGTTTATTCATGCTGGTTTTCCTATAGGATTTCCATATTGTTATTCCATACTCAAGTTTGGGTATAATGTAACTAACAAACAATAACTTCATTATGTTTGATTTCCTAGACTTTATAAATCTTTTTATACAACCTATAGTTCTATAACTATCATAAGCCAATTGGTTAATATGATTAGAAAAACTCAAAGCTGAATCTATCCATATACCCAGGTCCTTAAATGAGTCTACAGTTTTAATCACTGTGTGCTGTATTAAATATTCACCTTTCAGTTTATGTCTCCCAAATCTCATATGCTTAGTTGTTGATGTATTTATCAACATATTATTCTCCTGTGCCCAAAGGGTCAATTTAGTCAAATTATTTTGCAGATATGCTTATCTGTAACACTTGTAATCAGTTTACCCAATTTCAGGCCGTCAGCATATAGACTGTAGAACACCTCAGATGAAAAAGTTAGGTCTGAAACATACAATCTAAACAAGTAAGGGTCTAGTACAGAGCCCTGCGGGACACCTTGACTGTAACCAAGGATTTCACCTGTCCAGTTGGTGTGTGATACTTACCATGTCCTATTTGTAAGCCATGCAGCTAACTATTCATCTTATCAACAGTACATGAATACCTAGTTGTACTAATTTGTTGATTAGTGTTTTGTGTATGACCCTGTCAAATGCTTAAGTTAAATCTATATGAATCACATCACAGCACAATTTTTCATTCATAGCTATTATTATATTGTTATAGAACATCATGTTACAGGTGGTAATAGATCTATTTTCAACATATGCATGCTGATATATTGTTTCAATTCCCAACCTATCCAGTTCTGACAATAACTTATCCAGTATTACCTTCCCCATTATTTTCCCACAACATGAAAGTAGACTTAAGGGTCTATATGATTCTGGGTTTGTCCTACTCCCCTTTCCCTTAAAGACAGGTTTAATAAGTGCATGTCTCCAATCTTGAGGAATCTCCCCATATTTATATGACCTAGTGAATAGTAGCTATAATGATATTGTAAGTTCTTGCTGAAGTGTTCTCAGGTCATTGTTACTTAATCCGTCTCCTCCCTGTGTTTTGTTTGGATCCAGTTTGCAGTTCTTTTTCAATATAATCTAATTTGATTCCAGTATCTGGGGTTACCTGGATGTCACTAGGACAACTTACCACCCCTTTTGTGGAGCCAAACTGTTTTGCATAAAATTTTGTAAATATATCTGTAATCTGTTGTGTCTGAGAATAAATTTTAGAATCTGCATTCAGTTTATCAGTTTGTGTATCTTTACTCCTTCCACATGTTATGTATCTATAAAAAGGTTTCCTATTATGCTCAATATCTTTATATAAATTTTCTTAAAATTTTTCTTGATCTTGTCTAACACTATGCTTAATCTGTTTGTCCAACCTGTTTATTTCAGTTTTCAAAGTTGTAGTTCAACCTCGCTTCCATTTCTTATATTTTTTGTCTCTCACCTTAATCAGGTATCTTGTTCTTATGGAAATATACCCCCCCCCACCACCGATGTTGCATGCCTACATCCTGATGTTAAACAATTTTTGTCTTTTTGCACTTAAACAATTTCTCTTTCAAAACTTTCCACATTCCATCTGCAGTTTTTCCACTGAACACCTCACTCCAGTTAGTTTTATATAAAGATAGGGCACATCACAACACTGAAAGGTGAAACTGCTTTATTCAGTGATGACAGAACACGACTAAGCGCTTTCACTTGCACATCCCAAGCTTCATCAGAGTCATATACACAAGTCATCACTTCCCTTTTATACATTGTTAAAATGACATCACAAAATTTTCAACTGCTGCCACTTTCAAATAAATAAATTAAAATAACATTTAAAAAATATTAATCTAATATTGTATCTATGCTAAAAAACATCAAATGAATAACACCATACAACAATACAGAACATGTACATAAAAATTATATGAATTACCTATAAAATTTCATGTAAAATTTCATTATTATTAATTAAATGTTCAAAGCTCTCTATTTTAACAGTGGAACAATAGACATATTGTCATTAATTCCTGGAGTGTTTCTGGCATTGAGCCTCAACTGCCACTTTGTCTCACTTAACTCTAAGGCCAGTTTGTGGTTACCACCACTCTGATTCTTGACCAACCGGTCAATAATAAAAAACACAAATCTTTTAAAATTAATGCAACCTACTGAATGATTATAAAGTGCATTAACAGTTTTCTTATTTTTAATATCCCTAACATGCTCAGCAATTCTATCCTTAAGTCTATGAGTTGTTTTCCCCACATAGAATGCCAAGCATGTAATACAGGTTGCTATATATACCACATTAGTAGTGGTGCGAGTACATCTCCCGGGACATTCAAGGGTCCGGTGGTAACCCTTCACAGCCACATAAGGGCCGTCATTGATAAATTTTCAATAGTTACAATGTCCACATTTAAACATCCGAGACCTATAGTGTTTAGTTAATTTTGACCCATTGGTTTCAAGCAGGTCCTTAACATTGCTACCTCTACTATAGACTATATGTGGCTTGTCACCTAGTTTGTGTTTGAGTAATGTGTCAAACCAAATGTCCCAAGTGGACTGTAAGATATTTAATATTTCAAGACAATCATAGTTATATTTCATTACCATAACCTTATTGTTATTTACTTGTAATTTATTATTGTCATTTGTAGAACTAGAATCTCGCATCAAAATTGGACAAATCACAGTGGATCTTCTCCTATAAACTTCTTTTTTGATGCGCAATAACATTTTAATAGGGTAATCCCTGTTCATAAATATTTCAATCAATTTGTATATATCATTTCTGAATTCAACATCATCACTAATCAATCTTGATAATTTACACATTTGACCCTTCACAACTCCCTGCTTCTGATGGGGGGATGACAACTGTTATAATGTAGCAACCTATTGGAAAAAGTTGATTTCCTAAAAATTGTAGAGGTCAAAAGACCATCTTTTTTGCTAAACAGAATGTCCAGGTAATCAATCTCAGAAGGATGAATTCTATGGGTGAAAGATAAATAACTAGTACTACTGTTCAAAACCTGCAAAAATTCATCCAATTCAATTTCAGTACCTCTCCATAGCACAAGTATGTCACCCAAAAATCTCAAATATTTCAATACTTTGTGCATGAATCTAGACTTAAACACAACCCAATTTTCCCTGAATTTACAATAAACCATAGAGAAGGGGACCATACTAACCAGTTAGCCATTAAAGAACTTAAATGGATCTTTACTTTGAAAGCCCACATTTATCCTGGTATCAACCAGTTTGTATCAGTTAAACCCATCCTAAATAGTAGGAAATTATAACAAATATGTCTTTTTTATATACATCCAGGACACAGTTTCAGTTGCCCATCTTGCATTTTTAGGCTGATAGTTCAGTTTTTTTGCTTGGTTTTTTCATCATACCTGTATTTCTTTCTCTTTTTTTCTTTTTGACATAGTGGGCTATCAGCCCTTTTGTATGTATTTTTGGTATAATGAAAGTTTATTTATTTTATAGAGAAAATGCATTTATTAATGAACATATTTATATACATAGTGAATGAATTAGACCTATAAAATATATACATGTGTTTTTATTTCATTTGTACATATACAGATTTTTATATTATTCAAATATAATTATGTTAATAATACATACGTTTTTTCACATATATTGTATATATACTTTTTAATTGACTCTTAGTTTTTAATAATCTTATAATAATACATACAGGTATTTCATTTTTGTAATTTATTATATATATTATAAATTATATATGAGCATATAGACTTAAGCTTCTTTTATTCAATAGATAACCTAAGAGAGTTAGCTTTCAAGTCTTATGTCTTTTTCAATAATAATTTCTAACATCCAAATTTCCATAGGAAGGTTCATATTTAAAAAAATTTTTTTTAAAAAAATTTTTTTTAAAGAAAAGTTCTTATTTATATATTTGTCTTTATAACTAAACTCTTTATGATGATTAATTTGCATTTTTATATGCAATTTATGTTTACTTTAGGATCTTGATACTTATATGTGCAATTACTTAATGAGTTTATGGCACTTTTTGCATCTTGTTCTGGGCACAGTTTGACCAGTTTGCCATCTCCCTCTTTTTTTTTTGCATTTTGGGGTAGATACATAGGAGCTTAATGTCAAGTCATATATTAGTAGCGGTATCTGCAGTTTTTTTACTGCAGAGTCCTGTAACCAAGCTGTTCCTATTTTTAATAAACCAGTCGTTCATTTTTATGTATGTGTTTAAATACATTTATGCATTATGTATTATTTTTATATTTACTAATTTATATACTTTGCACTATTGAAGTGTAAATATCCATTTTAAATATGCTATCTGTTTTGGAATATATTAAAGATACTTTGCCCTGTATTTTGGTTTGTATTGGGACACGGATCTTTGTCAGTAAGTAGTTTAACTAAATGTTTACACACACACACGATCGTAATCTTGAAAGCCTATACATCTTGAATGAGGAACGGTTACTAAGAACCACCGTGCCTTTACTAATTCATTAGGTTATTTGGTCTTCGGAATGGATGATCTGAATAATAACAGTCAGCTAAGCGTATTTCTGAACGTTGAAACATGTTGATTGGTTATTCCAATACATTAGTATATAGTCCCAAAACTTTGTTTCATTAAAAGATGCTTTAACAAGTTGTTGCTTAGTTTTTTAGAATTCCGGATCACTCAGTATGGTCAGGTCCATTACATGCTCATTTGAGTTGTTTAAGTATAATTTATTGGCTTTTTGAGATGAACAGTTCTATTTTTCATTTTGATTTGATTCACTTGAAATATCGGCACTACACTTCTTTATATACAAGACCATGGTTAGCATGATACTAAGCATTATCTTAGTGTTATTTTACTTTACCAAATATCATACTTTTAATATTTTAGTTTAAATAAGTACAGATAAGGATGCTTTCTTTACTGAATTTTTGTAGTGTCTGTTCGCGTTTTGAGATCTGTTTATGATATGGACGCATTAACAATTATACTAAGGCTATACGATGGATCGGAACACAATCTAATTTTATTTCTTCTTTTTCTATATTACTGTTGTTTTTTGGAACTTCTCATGATAGTGCTTTCAGTATTTTATATATTCTTTCTGTATAATAATGTACTACAAGGACACGGGTTGGAAATGTGCTTAATTCTTTTGGCTTTTGCAGCCATATCTAATTGTTTTGCATACACTGCCATTTTAACTAATGAAATGTGAACATAATTAATTAATTAGGCAATGATTATTACTGAATCTTTGGCTTGCGCGCCAAAAAGTTTAATATATAAGAATATTGTTTTTATTGTTTAAATACACCTGAAGAAGAGTAGTTTAACTACGTGAAAGCGCTTGTGTTTTGTACTTCAATAAAAGATATCACGTTCATCTAATCCATCTCCTGTGGTGACTCCTGTCTGGATCTGTTATTATTATGAAATTTTATATGTAATTCATATAATTTTTATGTACATGTTCTGTATTGTATGGTGTTATTCATATGATGTTTTTTAGCATAGATACAATATTAGATTAATATTTTTTAAATATTATTTTAATTTATTTATTTGAAGGTGACAGCAGTTAAATATTTTGTGATGTCATTTTAACAATGTATAAAAGGGAAGTGATGACTTGTATATATGACTCTGATGAAGCCTGGGATGTGCAGGTGAAAGCGCTTAGTTGTGTTCTGTCATCGTTGAATAAAGCAGTGTTTTGCCTTTCAGCATAGTGGTGTACTCTATCTTTATTATTTTTTGGTTGTGGTTTATTCATTTTTGTTTCATTCCACCCCTTGTGTGGTGGTTTAGTGTGGTTAGTTTTATATAGTAACCGTTTTGCTTCCCTATAATCTGTAATTAACCTTCTGTGCATTGGCTTAGATTTCAGTTGGGAAGAATTATCTAGCAACAAATTTACCTTAATAACCCCATGATCACTGCACATCAATGGTGGTAAAACTTGACTTGAAGTTACAGTAATTTCTTTGGGAACACAAACAATATCTAGTATATTCCATCCCCTCTGGTGCCTTTTTTTTACAATCTGAAGCATTTGTTGTTCCTGAATATACTTTGTGAATAATTTCTTTACTAACATTGTTGAATCAATATTGTGACAGTCTGTTTCTGGTAAATTTAAGTCTCCAGCTAATATTATTCTTCCCTCCTGTGTTTCATGTAAGAAATGTATGAATTCCTCTAGGTCATCTGCACTTGACTTTGGTGGTCTATACACTCCAACAATTGTTATATGTTCCAGGGTTGTCTTTATTGTTATTCTCCTTAAAGGCGTGCATCCAAAATTCCAGTCTCTCCTTGTTTCTTGAGCTTCCCTTGTGTTTTATCATCATCCCTTTCCACTCTGAATTCTAGTTTTCTGCTTGTGCTATGTATAGGAGTCTTAACTGTGTAGCTCTAAAATACCCTTTCAAATTGGGTAATCATAAGCCACCCTGTTCTGTTGGAAAATCAGCTTATCCCACTTGACTCTTGCCATATTCCTGTCCCAGATAAAGTCCTTCAGCTCTTTGCATTAGTAGATTAACCCACAACTTCTCCTCTGGTTGATTATGTTCAATGGCGTGTTTACACTGGTAATGGGACTAAAACATTTGTATCTTACTATCCATATCCGTATAACAAAGCTTCCATTTTCTCAGTTTTGTATTATCTTTTGTTTAGTCTCTTCCTGCATATTCTTAGATGTCACACTAGAATCATTTTAATCCATACTCCTAAATATTTCCTTTATTTTGTCATGTCCCCAGCAAATATGTGGGTATTCCTTTAAACAGTTAATGTGCGGGCACATACCGCGTTACTGCTATTGCCTTTGTTTTAACTGCCCTTAATTCTGTATCCCAAAAAAAATCTGAAGCTGTCTCTAAAATGCTCCACAACACTGTGTAATGTCTTTTTCTGGTCATTGTGGTAACAAAATAATATCTTCTGCAACAAAGCCAGCTTTTCTTGACTATCGCTACCAATTATATCCTTAAATTTCAGAGTCCCTATTTTCTACAGTGGTTCTAAATATAATGCAAACAATAAATGGGGAAAGAGGATGACCTCTGCTCTGGGCCCTTCTCTGCTCTCAGGAAATTACCAGAGAGGACCCCACCCATTTACCTCCGGATCCCCTCATATATTCCCCCTAATCAGCCCTATAATTTTTTTCAAGAAATGCAAATGCTTCCATTGCCCTGCTCATAAAGTCCCGTAACTTACCTGTCAAATGCTTTTCTGTGCATCAAAACCCACCAATAATGGTATTTTCCTACATATCTTGCTTCCTTCTGGATTATCAATGTTCTGTTAATGTTGTCAAATGTTTGCCTCCTCCACAAAAAGCACACCCCGACCCATATCTATCAATTAATTTGGCATTACTTTTGCCATTCACCTCACTCCAGTTAGTTTTATATAGTAAAGATAGGGCACACCACAACACTGAAAGGTGAAACTGCTTTATTCAGTGATGACAGAACACGACTAAGCGCTTTCACTTGCACATCCCAAGCTTCATCAGAGTCATATACACAAGTCATCACTTCCCTTTTATACATTGTTAAAATGACATCACAAAATTTTCAACTGCTGCCACTTTCAAATAAATAAATTAAAATAACATTTAAAAAATATTAATCTAATATTGTGTCTATGCTAAAAACATCAAATGAATAACACCATACAACAATACAGAACATGTACATAAAAATTATATGAATTACCTATAAAATTTCATGTAAAATTTCATTATTATTAATTAAATGTTCAAAGCTCTCTATTTTAACAGTGGAACAATAGATATATTGTCATTAATTGGAGTGTTTCTGGCATTGAGCCTCAACTGCCACTTTGTCTCACTTAACTCTAAAGCCAATTTGTGGTTACCACCACTCTACCCGGTCAATAATAAAAAACACAAATCTTTTAAAATTAATGCAACCTACTGAATGATTATAAAGTGCATTAACAGTTTTCTTATTTTTAATATCCCTAACATGCTCAACAATTCTATCCTTACGTCTACGAGTTGTTTTCCCCACATAGAATGCCGAGCATGTAATACAGGTTGCTATATATACTACATTAGTAGTGGTACAAGTACATCTCCCGGGACATTCAAGGGTCCGGTGGTAACCCTTCACAGCCGCATAAGGGCCATCATTAATAAATTTACAATAGTTAACAATGTCCACATTTAAACATCCAAGACCTATAGTGTTTAGTTAATTTTGACCCATTGGTTTCAAGCAGGTCCTTAACATTGCTACCTCTACTATAGACTATATGTGGCTTGTCACCTAGTTTGTGTTTGAGTAATGTGTCAAACCAAATGTCCCAAGTGGACTATAAGATATTTAATATTTCAAAACAATCATAGTTATATTTCACTACCATAACCTTATTGTTATTTACTTGTAATTTATTATTGTCATTTGTAGAACTAGAATCTTGCATCAACATTGGACAAAACACAGTGGATCTTCTCCTATAAACTTCTTTTTTGATGCGCAATAACATTTTAATAGGGTAATCCCTGTTCATAAACATTTCAATCAATTTGTATATCTCATTTCTGAATTCAACATCATTACTAATCAATCTTGATAATCTACACATTTGACCCTTCACAACTCCCCGCGTCTGATGGGGGAATGACAACTGTTATAATGTAGCAACCTATTGGAAAAAGTTGATTTCCTAAAAATTGTAGAGGTCAAAAGACCATCTTTTTTCCTAAACAGAATGTCCAGGTAATCAATCTCAGAAGGATGAATTCTATGGGTGAAAGATAAATAACTAGTACTACTGTTCAAAAACTGCAAAAATTCATCCAATTCAATTTCAATACCTCTCCATAGCACAAGTATGTCACCCAAAAATCTCAAATATTTCAATACTTTGTGCATGAATCTAGACTTAAACACAACCCAATTTTCCCTGAATTTACATGAAATTTTATATGTAATTCATATAATTTTTATGTACATGTTCTGTATTGTATGGTGTTATTCATATGATGTTTTTTAGCATAGATACAATATTAGATTAATATTTTTTAAATATTATTTTAATTTATTTATTTGAAAGTGACAGCAGTTAAATATTTTGTGATGTCATTTTAACAATGTATAAAAGGGAAGTGATGACTTGTATATACAACTCTGTTGAAGCCTGGGATGTGCAGGTGAAAGCGTTTAGTTGTGTTCTGTCATCGTTGAATAAAGCAGTGTTTCGCCTTTCAGCATAGTGGTGTGCCCTATCTTTATTATTTTTTGGTTGTGGTTTATTCATTTTTCTTTCATTCCACCCCTTGTGTGGTGGTTTAGTGTGGCTAGTTTTATATAGTAACTGTTTTGCTTCCCTATAATCTGTAATTAACCTTCTGTGCATTGGCTTAGATTTCAGTTTGGAAGAATTATCTAGCAACAAATTTACCTTAATAACCCCATGATCACTGCACATCAATGGTGGTAAAACTTGACTTGAAGTTACAGTAATTTCTTTGGGAACACAAACAATATCTAGTATATTCCATCCTCTGGTAGTTTTTTTTACAATCTGAAGCATTTGTTGTTCCTGAATATACTTTGTGAATAATTTCTTTACTAACATTGTTGAATCAATATTATTCCAGTCTGTTTCTGGTAAATTTAAGTCCCCAGCTAATATTATTCTTCCCTCCTGTGTTTCATGTAAGAAATGTATGAATTCCTCTAGGTCATCTGCACTTGACTTTGGTGGTCTATACACTCCAACAATTGTTATATGTTCCAGGGTTCTCTATATTGTTATTCTCCTTAAAGGCCTGCATCCAAAATTCCAGTCTCTTCTTGTTTCTTGAGCTTCTCTTGTGTTTCATCATCATCTCTTTCCACTCTGAATTCTAGTTTTCTGCTTGTGCTATGTATAGGAGTCTTAACTGTGTAGCTCTAAAATACCCCTTCAAATTGGGTAATCACAATCCACCCTGTTCTGTTGGAAAATCAGCTTATCCCACTTGACTCTTGCCGTCTTCCTGTCCCAGATAAAGTCCTTCAGCTCTTTATTAATTGCTACCCACAACTTCTCCTCTGGTTGATAAAAATATGTCTGACGTGTTTAAGACTAATGGGACTAAAAACATTTGTATCTTACTATCCATATCCGTATAACAAAGCTTCCATTTTCTCAGTTTTGTATTATCTTTTGTTTAGTCTCTTCCCGCATATTCTTAGATGTCACACTAGAATCATTTTAATCCATACTCCTAAATATTTCATTTTGTCATGTCCCCATAAATATGGGTATTCCTTAAACAGTTAATGTGCGGGCACATAATTTACTGCTATTGCCTTTGTTTTAGCGTCCTTAATTCTGTATCCCAAAAAAATCTGAAGCTGTCTCAAAATGCTCCACAACACTGTAATGTCTTTTTCTGGTTTTGTCAGGTACAAAATAATATCTTCTGCAAATAAAGCCAGCTTTTCTTGACTATCATACCAATTATATCCTTAAATTTCAGAGTCCCTTATTTTCTTTGCCAGTGGTTCTAAATATAATGCAAACAACAAATGGGGAAAGAGGACACCCCTGCCTGGTTCCTCTGCTCCATAGAAATTACCAGAGAGGACCCCACCCACTTTAAATTTTACCTCCGATCCCTCATATATTCCCCTAATCAGCCCTATAATTTTTTTCAAGAAATGCAAATGCTTCCATTGCCCTGCTCATAAAGTCCCAACTTACTCTGTCAAATGCTTTCTGTACATCAAGACGCACCAATAATGGTATTTTCCTACATTCTGCTTCCCTCTGGATTATCAATGTTCTGTTAATGTTGTCACATGTTTGCCTCCCCTCCACAAAAACACACCGACCCATATCTATCAATTTTGGCATTACTTTTGCCATTCTTTTAGCCACTATAGATACAAACACTTTATAATCATGGTTTTGTATTGAAATGGGCTTATATGAAGCTGGATCTGATAGATCGTGGATCTTTACCCTCTTTAGGTATTACAGCTACCACCGCCTTCCTTTGAGGATGTTGGTACTTCTCCTCTTTTTAAAATGCTGTTAAACAAAACCTTCTAGGGCTTTATCAGTTTTTTCCCTCCTAGCTTCCAGACTTCCTAAGGAATGCCATCTATTCCTGGGAATTTCCTGCGGATTGGTTATACATCACTATTTTTATCTCATCTCCTTCTATCCTAACTGTTAGTAATTGAGCCTTATCTACCTCTAATCTTGACATATTTAATTCTTCCATAAACATTTCTATTTGTACCTTTTCTTGATTTCCATATTTCTCTGCTTTATACAGACGTTCATAGAATTTCTGAAATATTTCTAATATCTCTACAGGATCTCTTGTTATCTTCCTTGTTGTAGGCGCCCTAAGCTTGTCAACAACCCTTTTACTTTCTGTTGCCTGAGTCATTGCGCTACAAGTTTTTGTGCTCTAGAGTTATTATCAAAAAACAGTTGATTGACCACAGTCTTTCTAAACTCATGCATATTATCGAGGTCTCTTAGTTTCTGTTTAACATTCTGCAGATGCTCCTCTTCTTGTTCGGTGGGATTCTCCCTATTTTTCTATACGTTAATATTTGTCAGTCCCTCTAAATAATTCTTTTTACTTCTTAACTGTATCTCCCTTTCCTTTATTTCCACCCTAGTTTTAAACTCCACTTTAAGTCTATCCACTTCATAGCTATATTTTCAAAAGAAACATCTATCTTTTCTAATAGCTCCTGAATAATTTCCAAAACCCATTCCTTAAATTCCTCTCTTTTCAACAGAAAGGTGAGAAAGTGCCAGTTTCTCATGTTTATTACATTGTGTATTTATTTTAGTTATTATTGGTGCATGATCTGAAATAGTTATTGGGTGCATTTCAAGACCTTCAACTAAGTGCACACGTTCCTGTGAAATGTAAATTCTGTCTAGCCTAGCCCAGTTTTTGTATCTTGGAAAATAAGTAAATTCACGCCAAACTCACTTCTTTACTTTTGCAAACCAAATTCCAGTCCTCACCTATAAGTAATATCCCTTGCTGTAAGCTGATTATTTCTCACAGAATTTTCTTAAGCTATGTTGCAGTAGCTTCAGATGGAATATAAATCCATGCCGGTGTAATCCTCCTCCCTTGCCAGTAGACTGTTAGCACAACAAATCTGCCATTATTATCTTTTTTATCCTCTTCTATCACTATTGGAACTCCTCTTACAATTAATATAAGTACTCCTCTTTTCCTTTGTCCCAGACATTCTACCGAATAACCATCCTGAAAACCTTTCTTTATCAAATTCACATTTTCAGCTCTTTCCAGGTGTGTCTCCTGTAAACTGTAGAATAACTATTTGCACTCCACAATTTTAATCTAGTTCACTGCAATTTCTTTTTTGTAGTTTTTTGTAGTTTTCTGTGAGACCAGAGTTAAAGACACACACACACACACACACACACACACACACACACACACACACACACACACACATATATATATATATATATATATATATATATATATATATATATATATATATATTGTTCCCACATTTTATGTTTAACTGCTTTTTTGTTAAATGTCTAGTTCCAACTTTTATGTTGCATGCATATATTGTTTAGCAGCTTGGTCTTTTATACAGTTGTTTCTTGTCATATCCATTTGCGCCTATGTCACATCTTAGAAAACTTTCACAGTATGAAGTTTGTTGGTGAAAAGTTTGAAAAGCAGAAGACCAAGAATTGAGCCCTGAGGTACCCCCGTGGTGACAAGCAAAAGAGATGAGAGATCCTGCTGCCATTTAACAGCTTGCTGATGGCTAGTTAGATAACTGTGGAATCAGGCAAGAAATGAGTGACTGAGTTTAGTGTGGAGAGTTCTGTGAGGAGTTTGTGATGGGAGACGGTGTCAAAAGCTTTTGGCAGGTCCAAGAAGATGAATGATACTAGTTTGCCTTTATTCCTGTATTGGTTAATAGTGTTAGTGAAACTTAGGAAAGTAATTATGGTACTATGATTGGGGTGAAAACCATGTTGAGTGTTGGGCAGAAGATTGTTAAGATAGAATTTAGTTCATAAACTGAGTATGAATGCATTTTTCTAGAACTTTGGCTAGTAGGGATAAAACTGCTATGGGTCTGTAGTTGGAGAGCTCAGTAGAGTTCCATTCCTTATGCAGTGGGATGATGTAAGCTATCTTCCAGAGTACTGGGATGTAGTTTTCTGATACTGAATGATTAATGAGAATGGAAATTAGGAAGGAGATGGCATCTGCAACTATTTTAACAAATTTAGTAGATAATTTATCAGCAGCAAGGGTTGTAGTTTTAAGTTTACTAAGACATTTTTATGGTGTTGATTTGGATAGGCTTGAAGGAGGAGTCATTGGTTTCATTGGTTGGAACTGAGATAGTTGGAGGAGTATTATAGTAGTTCTTAGAAAGTGAAAGAATGGAGTTTGTAAAAATGTGTTGAATTGTGAGGCTATGCTTTCATTATTGGTAGAGGATAATGGGGTTGGTGTCATTGGTTGGCCTGGCTAAAGGAGTTTTTTAATGGATGGCCAACATTTTTGTGAGTTATACAGGTTTTTTTGCTGAATATCAGTAAAGTCATTTTTTGTCTAATTTGACTTGGATTTTGGCTTGTTTTTAGATCTCGGTAGTGGTCTAGGTTGTCCTGGGTGTTGTTGGAATGACAGTGTGATCAGGCTTTCTCTTAATGTAAGTAGGCTTTTGTGTCATTTGTTAGCCACAGAGCACAGTCAGATTTCACTCTTATGGTTCTGAAGGAGGCTAGTTTGTTAACAATGTCAATGAAACTGGAATTAAAGTAATCCACTGCAGTGTCTAAGGGTAGTATTTTAAGTGGGGTCCAGTTGTAGTTACACAAGACAGAGATAAAGGTTTGAGTGTTTAAGCTTTTTTTTGTTACAAATTTAATGGTAGGAAGTGTTTCCTTGAGGGTGAAGATGATGGCTAAGAAGATATATTGGGAGGTGGTCATTAATCCTGTCGGGGAGGCAGCCTGATTGGAAGTAGTGAGATGGTTTATTTGTTAGGATCCAGTCTAGAATAAATTGTTTTTAGTGGCTTTGTCTATGCTGATGGTCGACTGAATAACTTGGGTAAAGCCAAACAGGTTAATGAAACTAGTGGGGTTATCAGAGTTGCAGGTGAACCAGTCACTGTTAAAGTCATCCATTATTATGATTTCATATGGATAAGTTAAGAATAAGTAGTGGAGAATTTCTTCAATTAAAGCAAGGGTCTTGCCAGGATGAATATAGATGCCTATTATGGTAAAGAATTTTTTGGGTTTAGTTCAAGTTTGCTAAATAATATTTTAGTGTTATTGAATTCTGGGATGCTTGGTTCAATGCATCCTAATTTTAGATTATTTTTATAAATTATGGCTACTTCCCCGCCACCTTAATTTTTCCTATCAGTCCAATGAATTTAATAACAAGGACGTATGATTTCATTGCTGTTTATTTCTGGTTTCAGACAGGTTTCTGTTAGAACTACTGTGTCAAGGGTGTATTGTGATAGGCTAACATGTAGCGCATGTATTTTATTGGCTATGCTTCTTGCATTCATATTAATGAGTATCATACCACTGATTGGCCAGAGTGCATTATGTCGAAGTTATACTAATGGAAAAAGGTCCTTTTCCATTAGTATAACTCTTTAAAACACTGTCTCGCTATGTTAAATGGGTTTAACATAGTGAGACAGCTTTTAAAAAATAACGAAGATCTCCTCTGTTTATTTTATTAGCTGTCTCATATGCTAAACCCATTTAACATAGCGAGACAAAAAAGCAATGGAGAAAGCAAGATCTCCGTTGTTTTTTTATAGCTAACATAAATGGGTTTTAATATTAACATGATTTAAAATAAGCAACGGACATCTCCGTTATTTTAAACTGTCTCATGTTAAACCCATTTAACATAGCGAAAACAAAAAGCAACGGAGATCTTGCTTTCTCTGTTGCTGATGTACCGCGCGGGCCGCATACAGTATCAGAACCAGGATGCCAGACATCTGCGGAAGGGCAGTAAACAGGCATTATACTATGCCATTATTTAAGAAAAGTAATAGTTTCTTTCTTAAATAATGTCAGACCAAACCCGCCAACCATGGGTTAGCAGGTTTGAGCTTATGGGGGATGTGTTTATTGCTCTGAAGGGCTGTTGTGTTGGGGAGTTAGTGGTTTGGTGCAGTTTTGTTTTGGGGCCAGGATTAGGGTGAATATCATCCCTGAGCTTTAAATGAGTGGAAAAGTAGACAAGTAAGGTCGAGAGTTTTGTTAAAAGTTTGTTAAACCTGAGAGATGTTTGAGTTTTGGAATAGCGGGGAACATATCTAAGTGGAAAGTAATCTATATGAGTGGTCTTATACAGGTCAGGAGCTATGTACAAGTTTATGGATAATGCGTAAAGAGGATGATGGAGTGTAATGCTTGGAGAAGAGAAAGTGTTGGATAAGTTATTGTGATAAATTAAGTAGTTAGCTATAACGAGGAGTGTGACGAGGCTTGTGTGAAGGGATAACGTTTTTAGGTGCCTGGTATATTGAGGAATTTTCAGAAAATGAAGAAGCTAAATTATGGTTGGGTGAGACTGAGAGTAGAAATAGCTATAGATGAGAATTATGAGGGAAATGAGAGTGAGAAGGTGGAGCTAGCTGTTAGTAGCAGAAGTGGCTATTGAATGGGTGTAGATGAATAGTAGCGTATGTGATTGGATAGTATTAATTGGTGGGAGTGTTTAGGTGGAAAAAAAATTAGATGCACTGGGTGTGGTGGGAATTGTAGGTAGGGTGAGGGAGCAGAGTGAGCCCAATCATTGCAAAGGCAAAAGAAGCGGGTTGAACCAAGCCACCAAGAACTGCAAAAACTATCAGTGAGACTAGGTCTCAAGAAGGTTAGTGCAAAAGACCCAATTATCCAGGTACTTTGTGGGATGAACTAGCAACAGTGGAACAGTGTTACTTTGTTCTGTTAGAATTTATCTGTTTACAATAATTTGTCTTTTTACAAATAATATTCTTGTCTAAATCTTTAAAACAGACAGTTACCAGTTGTACTAACAGATCATGATTGTTTTAAGCACTGCTTTTGAAAACCTGCCTTGTTTTAGTAGAACAATACTGTGAGCGATATGTAAAATATGTAATGTTAATAAAGAATCCAAATTACAGGCCAGTAAAGAGTAGGACAAGGAAAGAAACCTAACAATGTGGTCCCAGCAGTGTGCACACCACCACCAACAGCCTAGTTTCAAAAGAAAAATTAAAGGAAACTCAGCAGCAGCTTCCAGGGCCGTAACACACATTGTGGACAGGATGACTTTTCCATAGGTAATGTCTGATTACTGTAGCTGGTTAGACAGTATTAGGGTCAGTGTCAGGGTACAGGTGAAATGACGTGCTTGTGGTTAGCTGCCAATACCCTAAAGTAAACTGTGGCCATGATGACTTTTCTGTAGGTAGGGTCACGTTAATGTAGCTGGTTAGACAGTATTAGGGTCAGTGTCATGGCACAGGTGAAATTAAGTGCTTGCAGTTAGCTGTCAATACCCTAGAAGCACTTGCAGTTAGGTGTCAATACCCTAAAGTAAATTGTGGACAGGATGATTTTTCCATAGGTAGGGTTGCGTTAATGTAATCCCGGAGATGTATTTTACAAATACTTTTTTGAAAATCCTTTGCAAGGATTTGTAGTCCATTTTCCACAGAATTGTGTTCACCAGTGACATATTCAAGGAACTTTGTATGTTCAAATGCTACTAGTAGTTCTTCATTTTCTATTTGGGAATTTTCCTTTTGTAAATATGTACATTTTGTTGACCTGTGTCTGTTCTCTTGTATGATCACTGCTCTTATACCACTTTGAATGGCATCTATTTACAACGCAGTTAGATTACTCTTATAACAGTTTAATATTGGAGCATCTACAAGTAGCTCCATTCTCATGGTAGATATTGCTCTAACAACTTTCTTAAAGGTAAAATTACCTCAGACATATTAGATACAAACTTTGCAAAATACTACATCATTCTTTGAAAGCTTTATAAGTTTGTTTATCATCTGACCTTGGAATTTGTACAACTGCTCAGATTATTTGTGGATCAGGTTTTAGATACTCTGTTCTTAGAAAATGATTCACATATCTTGGGCTTCTGACCTTAATTTTACATATAATCTTATTTAGCTTAAATGGATACTGTCTTAATCTAATCAGCAACTGTATCAGTATCTTGCCATGGTTTTATGTGTGTCTGCTCATTCACAGTAAAATATCTCCAGTTATGTCTGCAACACCTTCCAAGCATTAGATTACTAGGCCATAACTCTGGAACACCACTGAAAGGGAATTCTAAGAAATCTGTACCCTCCTAGTGGTGCAATAGAGATATGCACCCAGTTTGGAGGTTTGTTCATCCAACCCTATCTGCCTGAAACCCTAATCTGCATCTAGTACTATGAAAAAAAAATAGAAATTGCATTGTTTATACTAGTTCCTCAACAGTAGCCAAGTTATTCAGAATTTGCAGATTAATATAAATGAGAGTCATATTTTTCTTCCTTTCATCACATGAATGACAAAACTATTCACTAATTTTGTTTATGACACCTGGGCTTTGCATTCTCCTTAGCACCTGTCCAGCTTTATTCTGAGTGATATGAGTATTTTCCTGGGAGAGGGTATAGAAAGCACATCATCCAATTTTTATTTGTGTGTGATGCTCTCCTATTAAGCTCCCTAACCTGTAAATAAATCAATAGAATCATGTATGATATGATTGCTATAGCTTTGAGACATACCGGAGACATCTCAGTAAATGTCTTTGCTTTTATACTGTGAGCTCATTTTACCATTTCTAGCATCTGAAAAGTAACTCATCCCCAAAGGAGACTGAATCTTTTTTTTATTATTTTTACTAACATGAAACCAGTTCCTTGATTCCAGAGCTTATCTGAAACAATACATTGTTGGTTTGTTATTTACTATGTTTGGTAAGAGAACATTTACTTTGATTTATATTTTATTTTTTACATATGATTTTATTGTTTTTTGAATAAAAGGGGTATATTTTAGACAAGCAAACTCTAGCAGTCCCATGGGGCCTAGACAGCTATAAATTCACACAGTCTGCAGACAGGATATTTCAGAACTTATCTGAAACCATACAGTGATGGTTTGCGATTTATTATGCAACTGCTTAGTAGGAGGATTTATTTTTATTTATATCTTATTTTTTACCTCTTATTTTACTGTTATAAGGAGGAGCAACTGCAAGCAATAGTGATCAGAACCTACTGCATGCATTTGCACTTGATGTAAAGGGCATGCAGAATTTTAACACGGCTGGCACAATTGGCAGGTTTACTTCTCACTGCACCAGGTTTAGCTCAATATGCTCAATTTAATATTTAGATGTATGTTGTCTGTGTGATTTCCTCAAGCAATTTGACTTAATTTACTAATTGTTTTAATTTCTTTGAATTCTGTTGTTGCTGATTTGTGATTATCCATATCTTCAAAAATTCTATAATTGTTTGCAGTTGATAATGAATTCCTTAAATGAGCATGCCATTAATGATTTGTTGAAGCACACATATCTTGCCCAGTGTACAGTGGGGTAATTACCTATATGAAAAAGTGCCCATTTTAAAAAGTAGAACTATGTAAAATATCCAAGCCTAATTTTGGGCACATATGTATTTAGACATGATGGAGTCCACTTGTCAAGACAAGGGAAGCTAATTTTTGCAGCAAATATATTGTAATATTTGACTAACCCAAGACAAGACAAGATTTTTGCCAGGGTAGAAATGTAACAGTTCATGGATAGCAATATTTGATCTATCTGTGCCAGTTGTTAATTCTGGGAGCATTAGTAATAATATTTTTATTGGAAGATTTGCTACATTCCCACAGGATTGATGTTGTTACTGTTTATGAAATATGGCTAAAGAACAATAACTGGAAAGTAGTTCTGTCAGGGTATAAGTATTTTTACTGCAACAGATATTCTAATGAAATATCAGGTGCTGATTTTATGGTAGGGATTAAAGATTGTTATCAGACCCATGATTGTTTTATGTTTGATGATAACACCAATACTATAGATTGTGTAGCTGAGACATTAAAAGCAACCATAGAACAGATAATTGTCGGAGAGTATAGACCACGAAAGTCAAGTGCTGATGACCTAGAATAATTTGTACATTGCTTGCATGAAACACAGAAGGGAAAATAATAGTTGTTGGGGATTTAAATTAACCAGAAACAGACTGATATACTATTGATTCAATGACATTAGTAAGAAAATTATTTACAACATATGTTCAGTAGCAACAATTGATGTGAATTGTAGAAAAAAAACTACCAGGGAATTAAATATACTAGCCATTACATTCCTGAAGAAATGATTGTCACTTCATATCAGGTTTTACCTCCTTTGATGTGCACTGATCATGGGGCTATATAGTAATAACCAATGATGCTGGTGTGGTATATTGAAGATTTACCTGTGGTTGGTGTGGTTTAATCACAAGAGCAAAGCCCAAGTGATTAAATAAAGCCAACTGTGGGTAAATCTTCAATATAGCACACCACAGAGTTGGCTATTGCTATTAAGCAATGACATTATTTAAGAAAAAAAAATACTTACTTTTCTTAAATAATTTGTATAATGCCTCTGTGGTGCTCTTCTACATTTTCTCTGCTATCCTGGGGCTTTTCTTATGTACTGCACATGCGGATGGGACTTGTGTTCCCATGCTTATGCAGTACATCAGTGCTGTGTAAAGGAAGCAACAGAGAAAGGAAGATCTCCGCTGCTTGTTTTTATTCATTTATTAAGAAAATATAAACTGGGAGACTTTTAACGTTCAGGTGAGATGGGACAGAAAAAATGAAAGGATAATCAGGCACATTTCTTTAGTTTTGCAGAACATACCTGTTTATCCTCTTATTTTTCTCTGTGCCATCTCCCTTGCTCATTTCATGTCTTCAGTTTTGTAAATGTATTTAAAACAAAAATTAAGAAAAGTTAAAATTTTATAGAACATGCTAATGGAAAAAAGTATGGGAGACCAGACCTTTTTCCATTGGTATATTCTCAGATTTACAATGGGCACGCTGGTTGGGCTGATGAATCAGCATGCTCCTTTTTGTGTATTACTGGCCAGTCATTGTATAATAAAGATTAAATTACTGCTAGATAATTCTACCAAACTGAAATCTAAACCAGTGCACATAAGATTAATAACAGACTATATGGACACAAAACAGTCACTATGCAAAACTAATTGGAGTGCTGTATTCAGTAAAAAATGCAGAAGGAACATTGTAAGCTTTGAACAAAAAATTGTTTGAATACAAAAAAATCTAAAAATGTTTAACATCAGGATCTAGGCACACAAAGTCAGGAGAATATATTTCCCTAAGAACAAGATACTTAATTAAGATGAGAGAGAAAAAAATGTAAGAAATGAAAATGAGAATACACTATAACTTTGGAAACTGATATAAACAAACTAGACAGACAAATTAAACATAATGTGAGACAAGATCAAGAAAAATCTGAATAAAATGAATATAAACATATTGAGCATAATAAGAAACCATTTTATACTTACATGAGATATAGCTGGAGTAAAGACATAGAAACTGATAAACTGTGTGCAGATTCTAAAATTTATTCTCAAACAAACAGATTACAGACCTGTTTACAAACTCTTATGCAAAACAGTTTGGCTCCACAAAGGGGGTGATAAAGTGCCCTAGTAACATCCAGGTAACTTCAGATACTGAAATTAAATTAGACTATATTGAAAAAGAACTAAGCAAACTGGAACCAAAGCACAGAGAGGAGATGGAATTAGTAATAATGAATAACCCGAGAACACTTCATCGTGAACTTAGAGTGACAATAGACCTATTATTCACTAGATCACTTAAGTATGTGCAAATTCCTCAAGACTGGAGACATGAACTTGTTAAACCCATCTTTAAGGGAAAGGTTAACAGGACAAACCCAGAGACATATAGACCCAAAAGTTTATTTTCTTGTAGTATAAAATAATGGAGAAGGTTATTTTAAATACATTATTGTCAGAAGTGGAAAGATTAGGACATGAAACCATGTATCAGCATGCATATGTTGACAATAGGTCTAGAATCACCTGTAATGTTATTATGTTCTACAATAATATAATAAGAGCCAGAAATGAAAAAGTGTGCTGTGATATAGTTAATAAAGACTTAACTTCAGCCTTTGCTAAGGTCATACATTAAACACTGATCAATAAATTAGAACAACTAATTATTGATGTAATCTTGAGAAGATGGATAGCTGCATGGCTTACAAATAGGACATGTCATGTATCATACAGCAATTGAGCAGATGAAAATCTAGGTTAAAGTCAATGTGTTCCTAAGCCAATACTTGATTAGGTTGTATCTCTCATATCTATCTTTTTCATCTGAGGTGTCCTATAGTCTGTATGCAGATAACTAGAAAATGGGTAAACTGATTACATCAGTTGCAGAAAGGGCATATCTGCAAAAGAGGTTAACTAAATTGCCAGTATGAGCACAGGAGAATAATATTTGATAAATACATTAAAAACTAAGCATATGAGATTCTGGAGACATTAATTGAAAGGTAAATATTTAATACAGCATACAGTGATTGAAACTGCACATTTGTTTAAGGACGTGGATATATGGGTAGATCCATCTATGAGTTTTTCTAATCATATCAACTAATTGGTTAATGATAGTTATAAAACTATAGGCTATATAAAAGATGTACAATATCTAGAAAATCATAAATGATGAAATCATTGTTTGTAAGTTACATTAGACCCAAACTTCAGTATAGAATAACAATATGGAAACCTTATAAGAAAACAAACATGAGTAAATTAGAATAATTTAACATAACAATATGGAAACCTTATAAGAAAACAAACATGAGTAAATTAGAATAATTTAACATAACAATATGGAAACCTTATAAGAAAACAAACATGAGTAAATTAGACAGAATCCAGCAGAAATATACCAAGGATATCTATGGTTGAGACAGAAATGAAGAAAAAATATATAAGTGTTGTGAGTCAAGGAACAAGGCACAGTATACAAAATGGAGAGAGGTATTTGTCAGGAGCAGAAGGGCAGCAGTTTTAGAAAAAAAGACCAGTAGTAAGAATAAAAATAAAACCAGTGCTAGTATTGGCAGGTATGACATTATGGACAATATTATATTGCCATTAGCATTTACTTAAGCACCATATGAGCTTTGATACATTTGGGGCTAGAAGACTTCTGTGGAGTAACTTTTAAAACTTTGTCAGGTGCAGAAAGGTTTTTGGGTGAAACAGAAAAAAGTAATACCATATCACATTGGAAAGACTTTATTTTTCAGAACTTTGACTTGCTGTTAAAAAGAAAGCTAACTGTGCAGAACTTCAGAAATGGAAGAATGCTAACTTGATTTTTTTCTGACAAAGTGTGATAAAATGCTTGGCAAAAATGTATAACAGAAATGTATGGATAGGGGATGGGCAGTGTGGGTTACACTGCATATGCATGATGGAAAATGATGGGTCTATATTAAATGCTCAAAGAGGCGTTCCATTGAAAGCCTCTTCATCGACACATAATCAGTGACCTCACTAAGCAGCGAATGTTCAAAACAGTGATTTCTATCCCTGGGAAAGAAAATGCTTGCACTAAATAACATACACGCCATTTCAAACATAAAATGGGGGATCTTCACCCTCCACACACCCCCAATGTGGGAGGCTGTGCCTCGCACCCCCCCAACTAAATATACCAACTCTGGGATCGCACTACATTGGGGTAAAGGGCAATGTCAAGGCTCAGGCCAAGTGATTTTTTTTTCCCTGGGAAAAATCATCGCTGACCTGAGCCTTCGCTATTTTGGGATTTCAGTCTATATGTGTCGGCGAAACAGCATTTGCTGTAAAGCCATTTTGCTGATCTAATATAGACCCAAAAATTACAGCATATTTAAAATAATACAACAGTGAATGGGAAAAGAGCAACCGTTAGGTACCGGGGCCAACTGAAAACTGTAAACATTTTGCTAAGAAACTTAATTAGTTTAGCCATTTTTGGTATGAACGTCCCATAATGAAAAAAGAAAAAGGTACATGAAAGAGAACCTGAAAGTGAGAAAGACATTCTATAGAAAGCAATATTCATAATGAAAGTGAAATCACTGAAGTAAGAAAAAAAGTGACAGAAATATGACTCGATGTAAAGAAAAACAGGGAGAAGAAAACATAATAGAAGAGATTCAATTGCAAACATAAACTAAGTATAATGGGTTGGCAAGTGAAGAAGAGGAAGATGGTACCTCAGAAAAAGCAGAAGAACAAGAACAGAAAGCGGGTAAATCCATTGGAGTGAGAATGAGAAATAGAAAAGAACAGGGAGAAAAATGATGCAAAAAAGAAAAGGATAATTTATGTATTTTGGAATGAAATGTGGATAGTATAAGAAGTGAAGGGAGGGTTTAACAGTTGTTGAATGGTGCCAGAAGAAAAAGACAGATGTATTATGCTTACTCGATACAAGATGTGTTACTCAAGAAATAACAAAAAAACAAAATACAGCTGTATGAGGAAAAATAGTTTATAAGGACAGTAGGGTATGAAACATTGTCTTGGTTAGAGGTTAATAGGAGAAGACAAAGTAAAAATGTTGGATGTAACAACTGTGATACTAGGGAAGGTGATGATATATAACTTGGGGAAAATGGAAATTGTGTGAGGATAATAGTAATATGTGTGTCAAATGTGGTGGACAGCAACCATTTTTGAAGTGCTACAATATATGTGATAGATAGCAAATACATCAATATTAATGACTGGGGGCTTTAACTGCAAGGGAAGAAACGAAAAAGAAAAATAATGCAAAATGTAAAGGTAACAGGAGTGATGTGATGTAGAAATGTGAAGCTAGGAAAAAGTAGATAGTGAATGTACAAAAGGGTATTTTTTAAATGATATATATTACTTTATGTTATGTATTCAGGTGACATGAAATAAGTGGCACATGGGGTAGAAGGAGTAGATTTTTCAGATCACTGAGCACTATGGGTTGTGTTTGATGATAATGAAGAAATCATAAAAGAAGGTAAAGGAATAAAATGGTTGCCAGGGGCTGTAAGTAAAAAGAAAGTCTCGCTACTCCCAAAAGAATTGTTGGAAAGCTCTGAAGAACCATTTCTAATGGTGTTACCTGGAAATCTTTGTTGAGTTAACAATACCAGGGATTTTTGCATTTCAGCAAAATGAGTAATCAGTTCTTGTAAAATCTTGAAAAATGAAGAAAAAAAATAAGACAATGTTGTACAGACAGAAATATTTTTAAAGGGAAAGAAGGAAGACTTTTCACCCTTTTTAGGAAAGGCAATAAAAAAGTGTGGATAAGATGGATGGAATGGTAGATGAGAATGGGGTAGTAAAATATAAACAAGAATAAATTATGAAGATAGTATAGAAATTAGTAGAACCAATGTATAAGTAGGAAGAGGTTAAAAGGGTGAGATGGAGAGTAAAGAAAATGTCAGATAGAGCAAAATGTAAATTACAAGACAAAATTGAATTGAAAGAACTGGAAGAGGTTGAAAAAGAAGGGGAAAATGAGTACCAGGCTTGGATAGGTTAAGTTATAGATCTCATAAGGGAAGGAGTGTAAGGGAAAATAAATATAGTGGAAATAATGGTTCAAGGAAGGAATAGAAGATGAAAACATATTTGCTGGGGTGACTGAATTTATTGGGAAGAAAGATGACTAAAAATATTATGAATTAGGGCAAAAACACTGGTGAGTGTTACAATAAAATCTTTATGAAAGTAATGCAAAAAAGAATGGTGACTGATTTGGTAAAAGCAATGGGAGAAGGAGTATATGTAGTAAATGTCTATCCATTGAAAAACAAAGCATCAAACGGTATATATTTTCAAACATGTCGATCATCGAGCCGTTCTAAGATCGCATTACGATAGGGATAAGGAAATTTTCCCTTTACCCACTGTAGTGCAGTCTTGGAATTGGTATATATAATTAGCTTCTCGCATGATGAGGGAACACGAAAGTTTTCAGCGAGAAGTATATCAATTCCGTCTTTTTAGCTAGAAGTTACCAGGGTGAGTTTTTGGAGAAAACTGCTATGGAAGTCAGCTCAAAGAGATCAGATGAGTTTGGACCCATTATTTTGAAGGGGTACAAAAACAAACACCAAAATAACATCAACAATAACAAAAACAGTGAATGCAATACTACTACTACTACTAATAATAATAATATAAATAATAACAAAAACAATAACAACATAATAGAAGAGGCAAAGAAGAAACTAGTAAAGAAGCTGAAGGTGATAATGAAGAAACTGTAGGTGCTAAGAAATTGATCCCACACTGTTGCTTATACATGTCAGTTGATTCTTATCAGCTAAATCAAATTATCAAAAACAACTGGAAAATTATTACAGGAAATAATGATTTTTATATGATTTTTGTAGAACAACCATTTTTTGTACATAGAAAAGGTGATTGTATTAAGTATAGGTTAGAAAACAACAACACCAAGATTTATCCTGCCAACACCAGTAAAAGTTTGGGTACATATAAATGCAGTAGGTGTAACATCTGCAGATTTATATACGAGGAACCATATGTTTCTTTGAATCATATTCCACATACTATAAGGTACCAGGAAGACATCATTGTGGCACTGGTAGAATGGTGTACATTGGAGTATGTTCAGGCTGCCCTAGCTTTTATGTGGGAATGACAAGAAGTTTAAGAAAAAGGATAAGAGAACACAACTATGCTATTAAAACTAAAGACTACAATAATGCCTTATTCAGACACCCTCTTTTATGTAAGAAATACAAAAAGTTCACTTTTGCAATATTGGAACACATTTTGGAGGATAGAATAGGTGGTAATTTAAAGAATCAAATAGTAAAGAAAGAAGCAGAATGGCAGGTCAAACTGAGGGATGATTTTCCACTGGGCTTGAATGAAACAATTAAAATAAAGTGTTTCCTTAGGAAACACAAGATAGACGGTTGATAAAGGGTTAAAAGTTTAACTAACACCCACTTTGCTCTTAATTGACTAGTTTAACTTATTGTAAATTTTAATTGGTGGAAACTAGGTTTGAACAATGCAGATTATGTGAATTTAGGACTTTAAGTATTTTCTGATGAAGGGTGGCCATGGTGGTGCAGCAGTTAGCATTGTCACCTCACAGCAAGAGGTTCTCTGGTTCGATCCTCGGCTGGGATGCCTTCTGTGCAGAAACTGCATGTCCTCCCTGTGGTCACGTGGGTTTCCTCTGGGTGCTCCGGTTTCCTCCCACATCCCAAAGACATGCTGTAGGTGGATTGGACACTCTAAATTGGTCCTAGGCGTGAGTGCGTGCATGTGTGTACCTTCCGTGGAAGGTTGGGTGCCGGGCTGGCAACTCGACACCGTAAAACTCTACTGCCAATCATGAGCGGACAGGTGATCCATTGTGGCAACCCCTAACTGGGATAAATCCAAATAGGTTCATAGGTTCATAGGTAGGTACTAGGCTATCTGCCTGAAGGCATTTATAAGCCTAGCCAAAATGTGTTTGCTTTCGCCGCCCCCTTAGATTAGTTCCCTGTGCCTCTGTCCAGCAGAGCCACTGAAGTGATCCCCGGGGTAAACTTTCTGTTTCACATCCACTCGTCAAGGTTTCTCTTAAAGAGTTTTAGTGAGGAGCTCTGCCTAATGTAGATTGGAATCTTGTTCCAAAGCATGGGAAGTGTCTGGGACAGAAATCTAGCCCTCCAGCACATCCTATTTATTGTTGTGGTGAGGTTTAGATCCATAGAGCGTGTGGCTCGAGGGGATATGGTTTTCTTTAGGTGGAGCATGTCCATCAATTCTGAGTTGGACATAGCCTTGTATGTCAGGCAGAGATCACCTCTGAGTAGGCAGTATGCAACTGAGTACAGATGGAATTCATTCATTTTCTGATGGTTTGTTTTTATGAAAACGGCTATTAAAATGTTATTACACTAACGTTTTTGGAGTCATTCTTACTGCACCACTAATAGTTTTTTCTGTGAATTAGTGCAGGTGAGGAGTTTTGATGAATGGCATTTATGATGTTATACTGTTCAATACTTTTAACATTCAATGAATAAACATAGACCCGAGGTAAAGAGAAAACAAGTAAAGGAAGTGTTAGTAAAAATAAAAGAAGTAACATTCATTTTTTTAAAAGGAGAATGAGTATGTAAGGTCGGTTATCAGTGATGTAACAAACATTTGACACAGCAATGTGAGATATTGTAGGGGATTATATGAGTAGAAGAAAAATAAAATAACATAATAAAAATAATAAAAGCATTAAAGAAGTTTTATGAGATGTTTTGGGTGAAGGTTATAGTAAATGGTTGGTTAGAAAAGAAAATAAAGACTGAGAATGGTGTAAAACAGGGGTGCCAATGAGTATGTGTTTACTTGTGCTAGCAATTAATTCAATAATACAAACATGTATTGGTAAAATGAGAGAAGCAGGGTGGGAATTGAAGAAAGATGCAAAAATACACGTGTGTCTTTCATATGCAGATGATTTAGTTATTGTAATAAAAATATAGTATTGATGAGGGAAACTGTGACAAGTATGGAAAGGGTGTTAAGTAAAATTAGATTAAGGTTACATAAGTCAAAAGGCAAGGGTTTGTGAAATAACGAAGATAAATGCAACATAATTCACTGGACATCAGATAAACATATTGGGAATCAGGTTGGATGGAACTGGGAAAATAGAATAATGGAGAAAAATCCGGGATGAAATAAAGAAGTTATTTGGTGGAAAACATTTTATTTATCCTTTAAAAATAAGGTGTGTGTGTATATATATATATATATATATATATATATGTTAAACATGTATATACTGAGAAAGCTAGGATATTTTATGAGTGTATATATGTTTCCCTGAAAAATGGAAAAATAATTGTAAGAGATTTTTTTAGTTTTATTTGGGGATCAAGACTCAATTGAGTGGGGGTGTGGCCGAGGATGAACACAGGGTAGCAGCAGATTACTTCAGCTCCACCAACATAACTACATTAACAGGAAATTATTACTTCAAAGCTCAACTAATGGTATAATTTTCTTTCTAAAAACGTTTGGACTATCATTACTTATAATAATATTCAAAAAAGAAAGAAAATTTAACTGACTTTCCTGTCAGAAATCCTTTTGGAAAATTCTCTCTCATCACTTCTGTTCAGAATGAGTTCCAGCAAGGCTAACAGTCAGGATTCCAGCATTAAGAAAGAGCTTCAGACATTATTATCAACTATACAGCAACTAACAACTAAAATGGATAAACTGGATGTTAAAATTGACAACTTTATAGAGAAAACCACAAAACAAATGGATATGCTACACCAAGATTTACAACATCAGAAAGCCCAGATAACAGGTATAGAAGAGGCACTTAATGATATGGACAACAGAATTAAGGAAGAAGAAATGAACACTGAATTTTTATTGAAACAAAACACCCACCTTCAATCCAAACTAGATGACTTGGAAAACAGATCCAGATGTAACAATATAAGGATTTTTGGGCTGCCAGAAAATATAGAAGGTAACAATATTACATCTTTTTTAAACACTTGGCTTCCCAAAACTTTAGATCTGTCAGAGGCATTTTCTTTTGGCATTGAAAGAGCCCACAGATCTTTATCCATTTCTAATACAAATAAAAATTATCCTAGATCAGTTATTGTAAGATTTTTATCATCTTATGACAAGGAGATGGTATTAAAATCTGCATGGGCTAAATCACCTATAAAAATTAATGAAGCAACTGTGCACTTTGACAATGACTATTCCTCTTTGGTAATATCAAAAAGAAAGGTCTTTTTACCATTAATAATAGAGCTTAAGAAAGCACAGTTCAAAACTCATCTTTTATTTCCTTCCAAACTGAAAATCTTTTTACCTGATGGCCATAAAATTTTTGAAGACCTGGACTCTGCTTTGGTATATATTAAAAAAAATAAAATACTGGGCAAGTCCTTCGTTAAAAAGAATGGCAACAGGAACATCTTGGAAGACATCAGAGAAACAAAAGAGACAAAAAAACAAATGACATGTTTTATATTTCTTTGAACTTTTTAATTACAGTTTCTGCATCTACAAGAAAACCATAAATATCTTAATGATGTGTACAAAGTTATACTAATGTGCAAGAACTGAAGTTTGTTTTATGGATAATCAAACTTACATGAGGAACAAATTACCTGATATAAATCAACTTGTTTCTCTTCTGTAACTAAGAGATCTAAGGTTAGTAATATGTTATATCTTTTTTTTTTCTTTTCTTTCTTTATTTTAAATAATAGCACTCTATTTAAGCTAAACATATATGGAAGGGGGAGGGAGGGCAGAGGGGGGGGGAGATGAAAAGAAGGAAAAAGGGGGAAAAATAAAATATTATCTCTTTAAAATGATTTATGCTGTTTAAATAAAACTGCTTTATATTATACTATATTTAAAATTGCTTAAACACATAATATCAAATAATAAGTTATGATATAACTGTAGCTGACTAGAACTAACGCAGTTGTAAGTAATGTGTCTCAGGTTTTACTTTACTAAAAGAAACAGCAAGTAAATATATATCTAGATATGTTTTTTTTTTGTTTTTTTTTAAGAAGTAACAAGGTTCTAATAATACTGATGTATGTCTGTAACATACTTTGAATGAGAAAATGAAATGGAACACATACATTTAAGAAATGTTTATGTTAGATAATTTAAGGCTTGGTTTCACTGCCATAGAGACTGCAATGACTTGTGGAGTGCTTCAAGAAGGTTTTACACTGTATAAATCCTTTTACATTCAAAATGAATGTTTATCACTTACTTTTACCAAAATTCCTGCCAGAATGTTATAAGAGACAATTTTAGTTATAGGTATCCTCGTGAATAGTGTCCTCAAGCTGATTTAAAAACTTCAACATTCAGCAAATGCACAGAGAAGCTGAAAGCAGCCATTTTGAACTTTGACCCCTGATTTCACACAGACACGTCGCAAATTCAAGAAGTACACCAGTTTCAGGAAGTAGAACTGCTGTAAATGCGGTATTGTGATGAAAAACGAACTTTATGACAACAAAATGTGAGTTTTTCTTTATAATAACTTACTTATTTAAGATGTTACTTATAAAATGTAAAAGTTATAATGATTTTTAATGTCTTAATATGCCATAGTAAACAAATGAAATAGCTTAGAATGCATAGTAGCTAAACTCATGCATATGTGACTCTGAAAGCTTATATAGTTATATAGTTGCTGCATTTCAATGCATATAGGTGCATATAATTTAATGATATATAACATTATAATGCATTTATTTTAACACAGATAAATAAGTATGTGCATTACTATGATTTTATTTCAGAAGAAAGTGTCATGTGATACATTCTAAGCTGCAGTGCAGATATATGAGATATAGCAGGCTTTCATCACAATGATTCATGCATAACTAGAGATCAACATTGCTTTGTAGTCTGTTTCTTTTATCTCATATACTAAGACTAATCATTTTTATTTAAATGGTAAGAACAAGTAAGAGAAGGAAGTTTGTAGTACATGTAGTTTAAAGTTTTAAAACTATTAATAGTACTGTTATGGCAGAAAATATGAATATTCTAATGTAAATAATATTTTGAGACATAATAGCCTTAGATAATAAATGCTATTAAATTCAAATGAACATAAACAAATAATAAGAACCTATCACTACAAGTTTATATTAAACAACTAAAATGGGTTTTTTTTCTCTCTCCTCTGCTCTCTCTTTCAAGATTGTTAGAATGCTTTTATGATAATATATACATAACATTGTTAAGATGACTATAAAAGTTTTAATATGATAATACAAGGGTATTCTCAAGAATAATGTTAGTAATGTTCCTATTTCTCAAAGATGATTTATAATGAGTCATTTATTGTATAAGTTTTAAAGTAAACAAATATTAGATATACATAATACATGTTAGTGATATTGATTATAAGTTCTATTTTAGTTTCTTATATATTATCATAGAGATTAGTTAGTGTAAATGTTATAATAACTTATTTCTTAACTTTCATATCTAATTATTACATTAATTACATAATTGTTCTTCTTTTATTTATTATACTGTAAAATAAGAAGCTGTTATATTAATTGTTTAAGTCCTGCTATAATAGATAATCAAAATAATGAGCTTAACCTTAGTTAATAAAAAGTTAGTATTTATTTAATTTTGGTGGCAGCTGGGGTACTGCTGCTTAGGATAGGGAGATAACTTGAGTGGTATTTGCTACTCGAAGTTGGAGTTTTCAACTCCAGGCTGGATGCAATGTTTAATCCAAACAATATTTTCATATGATTTTTGTCATGTGTACATAGTTTTGACATCCACATCACATTTTATAAATTCACTGTCACTGCAAATAAAAGTTAAAATTTCACCAAATTTCATAAGATTTTCACTAATTGCAGCTATAATTAATATAATACCTAAAGGAGGAGACATAATAATACTTACTTTAGTAAATGCTATTCTGATTATATATTTTATATGTTTATAAAAGTTAAATGGTAACTTTAAAAGGAATTTCTCTAAACATTAATGGATTGAATAACCCGTGTAAAAGGGGAAGTTTAATGAGATATATTAATCTGCATAGAGCCAACTTAATATTCCTTCAGGAAACACATCTCCTGAAAAAAGATATAGATAAAGTAGCCACTAATAAATATACAATCTTGGTTAGCTCAGAACACACACAGAAAAAAAGAGGAGTGGCTATTTTATGAAACAAAAATATGCCCACACCTAAAATTATTAAGTCTTATAAAGATGACAAAGGAATGTTTTGCCTGGTTACAATACAGATTAATGGGAAAATCTATACATTGATTAATGTATACTGGATACCAGGAATTGGCACTAATACAGTAAAATATCATCTCAATAAGATTATATCATTTTCTAAAGGAGATATTATTTTAGCAGGAGATTTTAACTGTATCCTACATGAAAAAGATACTACTACTATAGGAAAAAGGAAAATCACATCTAGTGCAAAACATTTAAAGGATTTCATTAATCTATATCATTTGAATGATAATAATCAGACAGATTCTAAATCATTACCATATACCTTTTTTCTAACAGACATAGAACTTATTCAAGAATAGATAGAGTCTTTATTTCTAACCAACTGGTAACTGACTTAACTAATTCTAAGATCATTTCATGCCCTATATCAGATCATAATTCAATTGTCTTTGAATTTATGGTAAATATTACTCATAATGTTCAGATCAAAAGAATACCTGCATACCTAACCCAATTAAAAGATTATAAAGATTATATACTTACAGAGGTACAACATTTTTTGGACTTAAATACTACACCTGATGTCTCCATTATTTACATTTGGGATGCTCTAAAATCTTATTTATATGGACAAAGTATCAGATGGTATAATAACAAAAGGAAAACTTGGGACAGGGAATTAATAGACATACAAAACAAATTAGACTCATATAAACATAATAATAAGGAAAATATTATGGACAAAAAAGTCATTGAGGAAATAAACAAATTAAATGAGAAATACAAAGAAATTCTAAATCACAAAGTCAAAATAACATTAGAGAAATACAATTTTTTGTCTTACTCAATAAGTCCCAAATACTTACATAGACTTAAAAATAAAACAAAAAGGCTTAATAAACAAAATCACATCAAAGAAATTTTCTCTTCAAGGAAAAAGAATGTTTCTAGTTTACCAGAAATATTAGATGAATTTAGAAATCACTTTCATAACATTAACCATAATGACATTAATATGGAATCTAAAGACAGAATAAAGAACTTTATAATTACAAACATGAACAAAAAACTTAATAAACAACAAGCTGGATTAATAGATAGAAATATTTCACATACAGAGGTTATCACACAAATAAATAAACTTAAATTAAACAAAGCACCAGGTAATGATGGTATTATTCCTGAGATTTATAAAATCCTTCCTAAGAGTACCTATTCATTAATTACATAAGGTTTTTATTTCAGCTCAAAATGAATTGATAATACCCCCATCTTGGCAATACACATTTATTTCACCAATCTTGAAACCCAATAAAGATCCAACTAGTTGCAGATCATACAGGCCCATTTCACTACTTAATGTTGACTACAAAATGTTCATGAATATATTTGCTGACAGATTAAAGACAATCATTCCAAGTATAATAGATATAGATCAGACAGGCTTTATTACAAATAGAAATACTTTTGATAATATAAGGAGAACTTTAACTCTGACTTGATTATGCAAACAGAAAAATGAAAGATTTGACACTCATAAGCCTTGATATTAGTTCAGCATTTGACTCAGTAAGTTGGGACTATCTGTTTATCTTATTGAAGTGTACAAATTTCTCTAATACATTTGTGAATTTAATTGAACATTTATATAAAGGAACATTGGCATACATTAAAATTGGAACATATGTCTCACAAAAGATACCCATATTAAAAGGCACAAAACAAGGGTGTCCACTTTCACCATTGTTATTTACTTTAATAATGGAGCCTTGGGCTAATTTGATTAGGAACAGGAATGATATAGATGGATTTGGTATAGACGAAAATACAATATCTAAAATTCTACTTTTTGCAGATGATGTTTTAATTACATCAGCAGGGACAAATTCTTCTATGCAGTCATTATTTGATAAGATGACAGATTTCAAGAATATTTCAGGATTGATATTTAATGAAGAAAAAACTAAAATATTACCAATATACACAGGGAAAAACGTTCTCACTAGTGATTTTTTTAAATACATACCCAATTCAGGTCAAATAACTTATTTAGGCATAATATTAACTAAAGATATTAAATCCATTATACATCATAATTATAGTAAATGTCTTCATAATATACAAACTCATTTCAATAGCTGGAATAATATGTTTTTTACCATGGAAGAAAGACTCACAATTATTAAAATGATAATATTCCCGAAGATATTATACATAATACAATCAATAATACTCCCACCTACAAAAATAATTATTAAGAAATTAAATTCACAAATGTTACATTTCTTATGGGCACCTAATAGACCTAGGATTGCATTAAAGAAACATACTAATAGTTGGTCCCAAGGGGGTATAGCATTTCCAGACTTTGAGTTATACACTATCTCTTCTATTATAAAAGTTATAACATTACTAATAGATCAGTTGTATGTTGCAAAATGGAAGGAATATTGGGAATTAATTAGCATGCACTTCACAAAAATATCATTGACACACAAAAATACTATTATAAACAATCCCGTGTTATGGTTACTTAAAGAGTTTTGTACCTTATCTATTACACCAAAATATATAACTAGTTACCCATTAAATATTATTATTAGATATCGTAATTTTATATATACGCATCCTAAGTATAAGGAATGGAATTTTATCTTATTTCCCATAATATATACACAAGGTATTCTTTTATCATCCACCTCTGAAAGAACACTTCTAGTCACAGAGAATAATTTAAAGTATTGGTATCAGTTGCTGTAAGTAAAAAATTTAGACTTCTTAAAGCAAGAATTTGACTTGAGAGAAACATGTTGGTTAGAGATTCAGACTTTTAGACATCATCTTGCTAACAAACTTGACTTAATGTCTTTAACAGTTAAAGAATATGTTCCAATATTGATTGACTACTCGATACTAAATTTACAACAAAGGGTTTCTGATAAAGGTAAGCTCTCACATATACATAAAATTATTAGAGATGAAACCTATTATACTTCAGATAATTACTGGAATTATTTCAATTCCATTAATGGTGAATTACCAAAACAACAAGATAAACAATATATATTGGAATCTTTTTATAAAACTACTTCTTTTATTAATTGGAGACTTTATACCTGGAAATTTTTACATAGATCTTTTTATACACCCCTAATGATGAAAAAAATTAACAAAAAAGATAACATATGTAAGAGATGTACTGTAGAAATAAATGCTGATTGGGCACATATGTTTTACGATTGTATAAAACTGAAGGAATATTGGATGTTAATCAATGATTTTTTGCAGGCTCTTTTTACAGATAATTTCATAGTCTCTAAGTCACTTATATTATTTAACACCCCTGTTCCTAAATGTGTTAAAAAAGTTAAACTTCCTTTACTATGGTCAGTTCTAGCAGTGGCTAGAAAAATAATAACTAGAAACTGGATTTCAGATACTCCTCCTTCATTTAATGAATTTAAAAATGTTATGATTGAAGTATGTCATATGGAACTAATGACAATAAAGTCAAGAACCATTAGGAAAACATCTTACTATAATATATGGGTTACCTTACAAAACTTGTTAAAACAGTCTTAGTTTTATTAGTAAGATGTTACAGTTTAATTAATTGATTTAATCTAGAGTGGATGTCTTTGTAAATACTTTAGTTGTTTTATTAGATGTTATAATTGTTTATATGTTAACTACTTGCATAAGATTGTCATAATATTTATTTTGTATGTTAAAATTAATAAACTTGTTTTAAAAAAAAGACTCAATTGAGTTAGATGGGGAATACTATATAATAAAAAGAAGGAGGTTTAAAATAAAAAAAATCCAGCTTTATATTTGATATCTGTACATCTTTCTGGAGGTATTAACATATGAAGGAGAAAGAAAGTAGTTTAACAGGGAAATTACTATATGTGAGATATGGAGATATGGAAATTGAAGGTGGAAATAAAAGAAGTAAAAAAGGAGAAGATGACAGAAAAAAGAATATGATGATAAGATGAAGTTATGGAAAATTAATACTTATTAAGTATAAAAAGAAGGGAATGGCATAACATAACAATAGACAAATACTATTTAATTTATTCATGGAAACATCATAAGGACTTGGTTAAAAAAGCAATAGAAAACAGAAGGGTAAGATTTGAAGATTTTTATGAGGTAGGATATTTTTTCTGAAGATATTACTGGATAAGATGTCTGCAAAATGTAGTATGAAATATAAAGCAATGGAAGAGAGAAAATGTAAAGATTGTAATAAGAAGAAATGATAAAGCATTATTTTCTGGATTGTAAAATGAATGAAGTCTTTTGGAAAAAATCAAATTGAGTATAAGTGGAAAGGTTTCGAAAATATAAACATATATAATATTGTACAGAAAATATGAAAAAGAAAAATTATGAAGTTGATAAATGGGAGTCATGGGAAAGAAGATGTGATAAACTGTGCAATAAAAATAGGAATGATGAACATTTTTTGACTGAAATAAAAATATGCTTGTGGAGAAATTGATGACGAGATAGAATGAAAGATGTTAAGCTTTGTGAAATTGACACAAAATACTAAAAATATTGTAAAAATAAATATTGCAAAATTGTAGAAAAGTAAGTAGAATGAAACAAATGTAATGTATTAAGATCAGTGATGCAGAAAAAAATCCTGTACCATATCCTACCTGCTATAGGTCACCCTCCATGTCCCAAGAAACTCACAATTTACACTTAAACCTACTGGAGACACTTAGCATCCAACCTAACACCCTACCCATGGGAGACTTGAATTATTCCTCTATAGACTTGGAATCCTTCATGGCCTCAAATCTACAGGCAGAGTTTCCTGGGCTTCGTAAATACAAACATCCTTGACTAAATAGTGAATACAACCAGTAGAGGCTCCAACATACAAGAGCTTGTGCTCACAATATGGGAGAATGCTGCACCCTTCCCAATGTCTTTTACTTCCTGGTAAGGTTCAAACATAAAGCTGTCTCATATGAAACTGAAATCAGGGGAGGACCTTCAGTATATCCTGGAAACTACAGACCCATTAGTCTGAATAGTCTTAATTGCAAAACCATGGAATGAATTATCATGAAAATTATGAACAAGGACCTAGTAGATCTCCAGACACTGGATCCATCCTAGTTTGGCTTTGTCAAAGGAAGGTCATGTCTGGTGAACCTGGTGGACATCTTTGAAAAGGTCACTAAGACAAAGAATGAGGGGAAAACTGTGCATGCTGCCTACCTAGATCTGGCTAAAGCATGTGATACAATACATTACCCAAGCATTGTCAACATGTTAATGGAACTAGGAATAAACCCCTTTATAACAAACACTGAATAGCTAGCTGGCTGACTGATAGGACCCAGGAGGTTAGAATCAGTGAGGCCACCTCCACAAAGAGGCCAGTCATCACTGGAGTCCCCCAGGGCTTTGTGCTAGGCCCACTCCTCTTTGGCATCTAACTTTGGATGTCAAATCCAATGTCAAAGGCATCTGGCTAGCCAAGTTTGTAGACAATTGCAAACTGGGAGCAGTCACTGAATCTACCCAAGTTGAGAACACTTTTTAGGAAGGTTTAACACATACAAATGCTTGGTGCCAAAGCCATGCCTTAAATCTCAATACCAAAAAATGCATTATAGTACATTTTGGGAAGTCAGCCACCCTGAGTAACTATGTCATCAATAAAACACCCCTAAAAGTTGATTCATTAGTCATGGATCTGGGAACTCATGTAGATAGTAACCTAGCCTTCAACCCAATTGTGTCCAAGGTAGTAAGAAAAGCTTTCTATGCTACTCAACTTGGAAGCAAGGCCATGATATGTAGGTCAACAGAGGTCAGCATACCACTGTAGTCAGCCCTCAATGAGCCCATCATAGAGTTCAGTGCCCCCTTTGGTATATATCAGAGCAGACACTTGCAGCAACTTGAATGTCCACAAAGGCTCCTTACAAAAAGAATACAGGGAGTAAACACAATGTCCTATGTAGGTAATCTAAAAGCCCTGTCTCTTTACTAGGTATCATACAGACATCTGAAAAGTGATTTCTGCCTGGCATACAATTTGCTCATGTACCCTGTTTTGATGAACCTTTTGCACATCCACAAAGCAAACAGCATTAGAGCTGCTAGATTAAAAGATCTAAGTTTTGCCTATGACATAAATAGGACATACTGGATATATAGACATGTTTATCAGAGAATTCACATTCTCTGAAACAGGCTCCCTATCTATTTGAAGTAGAGTTCCAGGTATCCCTGTTTACGCACAACTTGGACCAATGGATGAGTAATCAGAAATTCACCCCAGTCTGGTTCCTATGTCTCTGCTTGATGGAGGCAGTCAGTAATTCACCCTTATATAAATCAAATTTGTGGGTCACATTTGGGTTGCTAGACCTATAAGGGACCTAATGGTCATTAGTCTAGTATACACATATGAATCTTTATAAATAAATCAACCTGTATTCTTTTTGATAAATACCATGGGATCTTTTACATCCATCTGAGCTACCACCAACTCAGTCAGATGAGGCCTCAGTTTGATGTCTTATCCAAATAGCAGAAACCTTTATATCTTCTTCCCCAGAAACGTACATGAATACAGCATGTTGCACCTGTTCTGAATTTCAGCTAATCCACTTGCCCTGAGGAATAAGATTTCTGTATCCAAAGCTTCCAAATTCTATTCAGATTATAAATTCTAGAAGGGTGCAAATGAACAATATTTCCACTGTAAAGGAGACTTCTGTAATTCAAAGACATGTGACAGTAAATATACTTCTTCATACCTGGATTTATATCTCTTCAGTACCCCACTCTTGTAGTATTTATACATTAACATAAAGTCACCCATTTGAGAGCCCTTAGCCTTTTCATGAAACTTATTTGGCTGAAGCCAGCTATCTGATTTGTGAATGTTCTATGAATTCATTTGACTCCTTAATTGAATTTTATTGTAAACATACTAAAATCACAATATTTATTAGCCTAACCATAGTTTAGTATAAAAGAAGCAGTACATTAACTTCCCTACTGGCCAATATACAAAACACATCTCTGAGATTTGTGTAACATCTTCTAACCACATTTTTTTTATTTTTATCAAACCCAAGAGGATTATCCACATACAAACACAGGTCATTTATTACCTCTACATCTTTTAGAAAAGAACCATCTAGTGCATAAGAATATTTATTGTTCATACCATAGTGTATAACAGTACATTTATTTACATTAAATGAGTCACAACCATTCTTTGACCAATTCACCAAGTAGTCTACAAAGTGTTGAAATCTCATCTAATCACTAAGACTAGTTTCAATGCTACCAACCTTGGTGTTGTTAGCACAGACCAAAAATATGAGGCAAAAATCTGGACAGTTGAGGGGTATGCCGTGTTCATAGGTTCATAGGTTGATAGGTTGGTACTAGGCTATCGGCCCTAGGGCCTATGCAAGCCTAGCCGTAACAATTCCCTGGATATTTCTTCCCACAATATTTACTTCTCTGGGCCCCTGTCTAGCAGGGCAACTGACATGATCCCTGGGGTGAATTTGCTATCTCCCATCCAATCATCAAGGTTCCTTTTGAAGAGGGCCAATGAGGCTTGACATGTATGGGCAGTCTATTCCAGAGTATGGGGAGTCTCTGGGTCAGGAACCTATCCCTCCAGCATGTTTTGTTCATTGTGATGACAAGGTTTAGATCCCTGGAGCATGTGGCTCTGAGGGATTGGGATTTCTTTAAGTGGAGCATGTCCAACAGCTCAGGGTTTGACATGGTATTGTATGTTAAGCAGAGATCACCTCTGAGTAGACAATATGCCACAGAGTATAGCTGGAGTTTTTTTAGATGGTCAGCATATGGCATCTGCCTTAGGCCTGTGATTCTTTTAGTGAGGTATTTCTGTGGCCTTTCCAGCTGTTACAGATGTCTTGTGAGGTACATACCAAACGGGGCATTATACTCTATAATGGGTCTAATGAGGGATGAGTACAGTGGGACAATGACCTTCTTTTTTCTGGATGAAAAGCCCTTAGTGATGAGGTGTGCCACATAGAAGGATTTCCTGACTGTTGTGGTGATGTGGTTATCGAAAGTGAGACCACTGTCCACCTGTGTCCCTAAGTCTCTCATCACACTTTTGATGTTTAGCATCCTGCCACCTATGTGGTAATTCATGGGTACATTTTTTTTCCAAAGGGGATAACTATACATTTCTTGGCATTAAGCTTGAGCCCATAGCTCTGGCACCAGGCATCTGTTTCTGTAAGGCCTTTTTGTAGAATATCCACATCATTTGGGGATTCAGTAATAGCTCCCAGTTTGCAGTCATCTGTAAACTTTGTTATCCAGAGTCCCTTAATGTTGGCCTGTACTTCAGAGAAGTAGATGCCAAACAAACTTGTCACTTGTCTGGAGCTGGATTTCGAGTTGGTTACTTTTACAGTCTGGGTTCTGTCAATAAGCCAGTTGGCAACCCATCGAGTGATGTAGGGATTTATGCCCAGCTTAGTAAGTTTATCTATGATTCCAGAGTGGGGGATGGTGTCGAAGGCCTTGGTGAGATCCAGATAGGCTGTGTGGACCACTTTACCCTTGTCCACAGCTCTGGGGACTAATTCAAAGAAGTCAATCAGATTCAGGAGACAAGATCGGCCCTTCACAAACCCAAACTGGGTGGGGTCCAGTGTTTGAAGGTTGACAATGTCTTTGTTTATATGTTCCATGATAATGCATTCCATGCCCTTGCAGATCAGGCTTGTCAGACTGATGGGATGGTAGTTCCCGGGATCTAAAGCGGATCCTCCCTTGTGGAGCGGGATAACTGTAGCTGTGTGCCACTCAGTGGGCACAAAGCCTGAGGTGAGGTTATGATTAAACATGACACTTAGGTGAGGTGCCAGTTCATTTTGTAGTTCATGTAGTACACAGCCTGGGATGTCATCTGGTCCCATGGATGCTGTATTCTTAGCTTTGGGGAGTGCAGTTTCTACCTGTGTGGCCGTGATTATTGGAATTTAGCAATCTTTTGGTATTGAGATGGGCCCTTTAGGGGGTGAGAGGGGGGGTGAAGTTGGCACTAAATCGATCTGCCAAGATATTGGCAATATACTTGGGATTAGTATATTTAATGCCATTCTGTTGTAGCTCATAGCAGATCTGAGCATTGCCATTTAGATTCTTGACATAACTATAGAATGCCTTGTGGTTGTCTTTGGAATCTTTGTGGCAATTTTATTTTCATAACTAGCTTTTGAGGATTTTATGAGGGATCTCAGCTTCTTACTGAGGCTGGTGAGAGAGTTTTTTGCATCCTGGGATTTTCCTCTTTTCTTCAACAGTTTCTTCCTTCTGTTGTATAGTTTGTTTATAGCAGGGGACCACCAAATTGGCATCCTTTTTTTGGAGAAGAGCATCTTGGTACTATTTGGGATGGCACGATTCATGCACGAGTGAATGTGCTCGTACAGTGCCTTAGTGTAGGATTCTGCAGTCAAACTTCCAGATCCCGTCTGCGTGGGTCTTGTGAAGTTTGTCACTTCTGACTTCAGTAGCATGAAGTTGGCTTTGGAGAAGTTTTTTAAGGAGGTTTCCTTACTCGGGGGTGGGGGTGGGATGTGGATGTCAAAGGTGATTTGCTTATGGTCAGACCTGACCAATGAGGGGGTGACCACTGGTGTGGAGCATCTGTCTCCCATGTTGGTAATGACCAGGTCTAGGATATTGGCTTCCCTGGTGGGACAATGGATTAGTTGATCCAGGGCATTGGAATTTATGAATTCCAAGAACCATTGGGAAAATGAGTTGGTACCCGAGTAGTTTTCCAAATTAATGGCAGGGTAGTTGAAATCCCCCAGTATTAGGGTGTTTGGTTGTATCTTAATATTTTCCAGTATGTTTAGAAAGGTGTAGTGAGAATCTTGGGGCATGGTGGGGGATCTGTAGCAAGCTACAATTTAGATTGCACCTGGAGAATTTCAGATGCATTGTGTTGGGCAACTAGCCTCGAGGTGTGAATATCCTTGGTGAATATGGACACTCCTCCACCTTTAGTGTTTCGGTCTTGGTTTTGTGGCTGAAAAGTGTGGTAAGAATTGTAGCCTGGTATTGCAGGGGTGCTTTCTGAAGCCTTGAACCAGGTCTCAGATACTGCACAGATAACGATGTTCTCCATTTTTAGGAGTGCCTCGAGAGAGTGCATTTTGAGGTTTAGACTTCTAGCATTGAGCAGCATTACCTTCAGATTTTGCATGCTTGTATCTGTTACGGTGGTGGTTTTATCCTTTGAACCTTGCCTAAAAAAGGCACTATAGGGGTGGCAAGAGCTGCTGACTGGCCAATCATAACAGGCACACTGTAAGGTTTCATCAGTGATTCTCAACACAGAAGAAACCAAGCTACACTGTACTCTCTCTAGAGGGCAGGCCTAACTTTTCCAAATTTTAACCACTAAAATGAAGCCCAACTGTTCTTGCTAGATATAAATATATGACATCCAAATTTAAATGCTGTGTCCATTGCATCAATAACATTAATGTACAAATTCATCAAGTGGATGGTTTAGGGCTCATTATTACAGAGCTTACGAAAGTTTGGTGACCTTGTCATTGTTTGCTGAGGTTTTCTGCTGAATCCATATCTATCTACTGCTAGATATGTGCACTATAGTGCTGCTTTGCACTTTATCTTGAACCATACAAGTGCTACTGTTGTATTTATGTGTTATTTGCAGGTTTTTGCAGTTTTAATTACTTTTAACTACTGTGTTTTTTTGCCACTGTATTTAACTGTTGAGCTAAATCCATATCCATCCACAGCTACATTACTACCACATTGCTGTATTAACTTTATTCTGAAATATACTAGTACTACATTTATATCTGTGCATTATTTGCAACGTTTTTGCACTCATCTATTTTAAATTGTTTTTGTTTTTTGCTACTGTAATCAACTGTTAAGGTTCTGCACTTTTGATTGATTCTAAGTGATGTTGTTTGATTTGCTGCTTAATTTTATTATTTACTGCACTTTGGGCTTCATTTTAGTGGTTAAAATTTGGAAAAGTTAGGCCTGCCCTCTAGAGAAAGTACAGTGTAGCTTGGTTTCTTCTGTGCTGAGAATCACTGATGAAACCTTACAGTGTGCCTGTTATGACTGGCCAGTGAGCAGTTTTGCTTATTAACTGTTTTTCTCTGCTTGTATAAAGATGTAACATTTGTGTGGCACTGCTCATCATGCAATGGTAGTTAGCAGTGCTCTGTATAGACACAGGAATCTCAATTTCCCTGTAAAACTACCCCTAAGAGTTCTTGAGCACATAGCTGTTTGACAAGTACCAGGTCTGTACGAAGAGGGGTAGTGCTTCATGAGATTAGACTAAGATTGTAATTCAGTACAATCTCAGCAAATCTTCTCTCCCTCACAATAGCTACAGAAAGAGTAGTACATAATCCCAAATAGGTTGCCACTAACACACAGCACTACACATTGCCTGCAACACACATTATAGCATAAACACATAGACCCACATATGCTGAGGGTCTTAAAAATAATCTACCTAAACTAAAACATCAAAGGCCTCCCAGCTGCAGTAACTACAAGTACACTTAGCAATATCCAAAGCACACTACCAATGCAACACTCACTGCAACACATTCGGCCTCAACTCACAGTTTCTTTACATCTAAGCCCATAAGGCAGAATGCTACACAATCCAACATTTTGGTCATAGTAAATTCCATTGTGAAGCACACTGATTTTCCAGTCACCAGGGTGAGAAAGGAGAGAGTTACAGTCAGTTGCTTATCAGGACCAGGATCCATCAGATCACGCAAACACTCGGGTCAATGAACCACAAGAATGAGTACAACACACTCATCATCTGTACAGGAGTAAATGACCTGAGGTGTACCTCCTTGGACTATATGAAGAGAGAGACCTGATGGAGCTCTCAGACAGTATCCCAGGCCAATATGAGCCTAGCATTTAGCAGCATTCTATCCTCTCTAAGGATAGTGGTACAATATGAACAAAAAAATAGATTTTAATAATTGGCTTGCTTTTTGATGTCATTCAAAGGAGGTACAATATTTGTCAGACTGGTAGATTTGATTGACAGACCATTATGCTTCTCCAGGGATGGTCTATACCTAGGTTTTCGAATATTTGCTAAAACCTTGTCCACCTGCACAGTGCCTTTTTTGTGCATTGCCAGCATGACAAACCATCTGACATAGCTAAACCAACCCAGAATAATCTAAAGGTGATACTGCTCAATCCCAGGGGTCTAAACAAAAAAAATCCACTCCCTGCAAGCTCTCCTCATCCTAGAGAATGTAGACATCTCTGTAGATACTGAGACATGGTTTAAAGCCACAGAAAGCATGCTGACAGTGCAGAGCTATAATGTCTTCCACACATTTAGACCAGCTACTTCACAGTAAGGGGACAAAAGGTGGAGGTCATCAAATTACATTAAAAACAAACACACATCAAGGCTGGCAAAGCAGTATGATGATCTTGAGCTCCTCTACATGCAATTCACCAAAAGCAAAGTCCTATGCCATATCTTTATGAGCTATAGGTCCCCCTCTATGATGCAGGGAACTCATTCCACTTACTTATATGAACTCAAGTCACTCTGCATTCAACCCAAAACCATACACATGGGTGACTTAACTTTCCTACTATAAACTGGGAACCATACATGATCTCAAACTTACAAGTACAAAGGTTCCTGGACTTTGTCAACATGAATGCCCTGAAGTAGCTAGCCCCTACACCCACTAGGGGAGCCAACATCCTTGACATATTCCTCATCAACACTGGGGGAATACTGTACCCCCACCACCACCGAATGCAATGTCCTTACTTGTCAGGTTGCACCACAAAGCTGTCTTCTTCGAAATAAAAATATAACCTCGAAAACCAAGTAACCACGGAACATTTTGGAATTATTTCAAGGCAAACTTCCTATGCTTAAGTGACATACTGACAAAATTTTAAGCCCCCTCTACCCAAACTCTAAGGAGCACTGTTGCCTACATAGAGTTATTAGCAAAAACCCTTTATGTATACCGCTGCATAGATGCAGCGGTACCTACCTGAAATAAGCACTGGACAAACAAAAGAACAACAATCCTGGTGGAATTTCAGCATCCATCAGTTGCATAACAAAAGGAAGAAAATCATGGATAAAAACAGAAAATGCAATGCCCAGCAAGGTAAGAACTCCATCATCAAATTAAATAAGCAACTCAGGGGACTAATTAAGTCAACCAAAGCCAAATTGGAGGTAAAAGTAACTCACCAAGCTAAAGACAACCACGAGGCATTCTTCAGCTGTATCAAAAACCTCAAAGGCAATACACAACAGTGTGTCAAAGTAATCATAATTGAAGCCACCTATACTGAGCCAGAGGATATAGCAAATCTACTGGCCAATAACTTCAGCTCCAATTGTACCCCACTTTGTCCCCCAGAAACCTTTCAAGAAACACCCCCATCCATAGTTCCCCCAACTATCACTAGAGAACAGGTCCACAATGCACTCTCCAAGGCCAAATACACTCCATTGATGGGAGCTGATAATATCCCAGGATAAGTCTTTAATAACATGAAAAGTGAACCACTAGAAGCACTTTTTAGTCACGGCCTCCAAACAGGCTTTGTGCCAAGAGAATGGAGGCTTGCAACTGTTATCTGCATATGGGTGAGCTATCCATGAATCTATTGATTCATAATCCTGACTAGTCTCATTTGTAAGGCCATGGAATGAATAATCATGGACATGATAAATAATGACATAGGAAATCTTCAGACATTGTATCCATTCCAGTTTGGTTTCATCAAAGGCAAGTCATGCCTACTCAACCAGATGGATTTGATCACCAAAGCAATGGATAAAGGCAAAACAGTACATACTGCCTACTTCAAAATGGCCAAAGCATTCAACACAATGCCCCATTTTGGGCATTGCAGACAAGCTCATGAAATTAGGTATAACCCCCTGTGTCACCCCCCCTGGATAGCCTGCTGGTTCACAGATAGAACACAGGAAGTCAGAATAAGTGAGTCTAACTCCATAGTGCAGTCATTACTGGAGTCCCCAAGGGATCAGTCCTGGGGTCATTCCTCTTTGGCATCTACTTCTCTGAAGCCAAGGTCAACATCAAAGGCCTCTGGCTGACCATGTTTGCTGACAGTTGTAAATTAGGCATGTCACCGAATTCCCAAAGACACATACATCCTCCAAAAAGGACTGACATACACTAATAAATGGTGCCAGATTCATGGTCTAATTCTCAGTGCCAAAAAAATGCTTAATAGTATCTTTCAAAAAGATGGGACTTCCAAGATGGCTGCATATTGAGTAACAGCTTAACTCTAGCTCTCCCAGTAAGAAAACAGAAACTCAACAGAGAAGGCCAGTAGACTTTTGTGTTTATGGTCAAATTTCAGTAACTGGCTAGTAAGTGTACTGCCTGGATGCCAGGAAAAAATTACAGAGCACCAAGAAAAATTCAGCTACAAAAAGTGAGGAAGAAACACTGACTGGGAAAGTTTAGCAGAAAGACATGCAACCTCAAGACATTACTTCTGGTATCCTACAAGATATAAGACAACAGCACACATACCTGGTTAAAATAAACAAAGCACTGGAAGAGTATATCAACACAAAAAACAAAAGGCTGGAAAAAAATGGAAAAGGCTTTAAACAGATATTCAGATGAGGTGAGGTGAGAAAGCTGCAAAAATCAGAGGTTGAAATGAAGAAAAGGCTGGCTGAATATGAGACTGCTCAGGAAGAGATGTTTCAAAAAATTATAGAATTAAAGGACAGAGATTGTAGGGAAAACCTGAGATTATTAGCTGTACCAGAGAAGCCGGAAGAAACAGACTACATTAATTTTATGAAAGCAGAAATAAGCAACTAAACTGATATTCCACAACAGGAGTTGTTAGTTGAAAGGCCACAAGCATGTATGCTCCAAACCTGGTTAGGAGAAAGCAACCTAGACCTTTAATAGTAAAGATACAATCCTACCAGCAGAAGGAGTTAATTCTGACAAAACTATGGCAGAAGGACAAAATACTAAAAGTGGGAGACAGCAGGGTATTTGTACAGAATTACTCATTGTACACCAGGACGAAGAGGAGTAAATTCATTCCACTATTCAGGGAATGTCAAGACTGAGGTGTAGATTCAATGCTGTACCCAGCTGTCCCTGGAGGGACAAAATCATTTTTTGATGAAGTACATGCTAAGGAGGAAATACAAAAGTTTGTCTAACAAACAATGAGCTGTCAAACAGAAGGAGATTCTGCTTCTTGTTCTTCTGGAAATAAAGACCACCGAGACACTGTACCCGTGAATCCTTTTCCACTGTTTCAATGGAAAATGTTGGAGAGAAGGGAGGGAACACAAGAGTTGACTAGAAGAATCGAGAGTATGTTGGAAATGAAGCAGAGACTGGATTTGGGAGATTGAGATGAACAATAAAACCAGTAACTTAATGTGGGATTACAATGCAATAATTATATTTGTGAAATATGACAGAATATGAAAATATAGAAATATTGAACTTTTTCAGAATTTTTTGGACTTGTGGGGGACTCTAAAGTATATCCCCTACTTCATGTCATTAATGTTTGGAAAAATGCTTTGGGGAGGGGAAGCGAGGGGAGAAAGTTAACTGTAAGTAAAGAAAACATTTTCTCTTAATAGTTCTATTTTTGCCGCATATTGTTTTCTTTACATACTATACAGTAAAGTTTTCTCTGTTATTTTTAAGTGCAACGGTGACTGCAAATATTTTGCTGCTGTTTTTTCTTTCTTTCTTTCTTTCACCCTTCTCTCTTTCTTCTTGTTCAGTTTTAAGAAATGTAAGCACTGCAATGTAAAAAAAAGCATGGCTAAAAGAGCATGACAGAAGAAAAAATAATGTGCTTTTTCTCATTCTTGCATGGAGAATGACTGGATTAAAGACCTTAGATTAATTTAGTAACAAGTTTTAAGAGTAAGCAAGTAACTGAACAAGAATATTGAATATTATGAGGCTTTTTCTAGCAAATGAATGTATGCTTAGTAGCAATTCTGTATCTGGCACTCATGTCTCCATGGAAACAATCTAATAAAGAAAAATTGACTGCCTGGTTTTCATCTCTCCACGAAGACAGTTTGCTAATGAGAAATTGGCTGTCTGGTTCTCATGTCTCCATGGAGACAATCTGATAAAGAGTAATTGGTTACAGTCTGGTGGAGAGTGACTGGCTGGGGAAAAATAAAAGAGAAACTGGCTAGAAGATTATATTCTTTTAAAGCATTCAGGGGTTTTCCCAGCTGGGAGAGCTATAAAGAATAAGACAAAAAAACAGCACTTAGTAGAAGCACAGGCTGCATCATGAGTCTAAGCACAGATAAACTTTTTTTTAGGTTGACACAAGTCTGTGAGTGTGGCTGTCAGTTTGAGACATTTGTTCCTATTAGGAAAGTAAAACTTCAATATTTGAAAATGTACATAGTTTTGTGTTAGTATTAAATTAATAGGTTTTATGGGGTACTGGAAATTTGTCTGTTTTTTATTTGAGTACTTTCAATAAAACAAAAAGTTTTGTAAGATGTGATATAGGCTCAAATGGATATGACAAGAAACAGCTATATAAAAGTTCAACCTGCCAAATAGTGTATGCATCTAACACAAAAGCTGGGACTAGACATTTAACAAAAAAGGTATTGTACATAAAAGATGGGAATAATAACATTTTAATACAATGATACTGTCTGTAATGTATTTAAATGCCAATGATTTCACAGATAAATACAAAAAAGAAAGAATAGTGAACTATACTAAAAAATGTAGTGTGCAAATAGTTATGTTACAGGAGACACACTTGGAAGAAACTGAACATCTGAATTTGATAAAGAAAGGTTTTCAGGATGGTTATTCAGCAGAATATCTGGGACCATGGAAAGGAGGAGTACTTATATTAATTGCAAGAGGACCTGTAATAGTGATAGAAGAGGATAAAAAAGATAATAATGGCAGATTTGTAGTGCTAAGGGGCTACTAGCAAGGAAGGAGGATTATGCTGGCATGTATTTATATTCCACCTAAAGCAGCTATAATAGAGATTAAGAAAATTCTTTGAGAAATAATCCATTTTCTGCAGTGAATATTACTTATAGGTGGGGACTTCAACTTGATTTGCAGCAGTGAAGATATGTTTGGAGGGCCCAAAAGGGAAAATATAACAAAGGAGGATAGATTTTTAAAGAAATTTATGAAAATATTTGGCATGGAAGATGTGAATTCAGTAATAGAAGTTTGGAGTGAATTTACATATTATTCCCCAAGATATAAAAATTGGGCTTGGCTAGACAGAATTTACATTTCACAGGAACAGTTGCATTTAATTGAAGGTCTTGATATGCATCTAATAACTACTTCTGATCATGCGCTAATTCTTCTTCTTCTTTTGGCTTTTCCCAGTTAGGGGTCGCCACAGCAGATCACCTGTCTGCTCTTGATTGGCAGTGAAGTTTTTACGATGTTGAGTTGCCAGCCTGGTGCCCAATCTTCCACAGAAGGCACACACATGCATGCACTCATGCCAAAGGGCCAATTTAGAGTATCCAATTCACCTACAGCATGTCTTTGGGATGTGGGAGGAAACCGGAGCACCCTACGGAAACCCACATGACTACAAGGAGGACATGCAGACTCCGCACAGAAGGCACCCCAGCCAAGGATTGAACTGGAAAACCTCTTGCTGTGAGCTGGCAATGCTAACTGCTGCACCAATGCGGCCACCCCGATCATGCTGTAATAATAACTAAAATAAAAACACAGGGTAATGAAATAAAAATGAAACACTGCCACTTTCCCACCTATCTGTTGAAAAGAGAGGAATTTAAGCAATGGGTAGTGGAAATTATTCAGGAGCTATTGGCTATTCAAGAGGATAGAAATTACTTCTGAAAATATAGCTAAGGAGTGGGATAAAGTTAAGCTGAAGTTTAAAAATAGAGTGGAAATAAAAGAAAGTGAGCTATGGTCAAGAAGTAGCAAAGAGTTATTTAGAATGACTGACAAATGTTAAAGTATTGCAGAATAGTGGGAATCTCACAGAACAAGAGGATCAACTGCAGAATGCTAAGCAGAAAATAAGGGATTACCTCAATAATATACAAGAGTTTAGAAAGATTGCTGTTAAGCAAATGTTTTTGATAATAACAATAGGGCACAAAAACATCTAGCACAAAGTCTCAGGAAACAGAAGGTAGAAAGGGCTGTCACCAAGCTTAGGGAGGCTATAACAAGGAAGATAACAAGAGATCCTGTAGAAGTATTAGAAATATTTTGGAGTTTTTTATGAAAGTCTGTATAAAGCAGAGAAATTTATGGAAAAATTAAATATGCCAAGGTTAGAGGTAGATAACGTTCAATTACTAATGGTTAGGATAGGAGGAGAGGAGATAAAAATTATGATGTATAACCAATCTGCAGGATAGTCCCCAGGAATAGGTGGTATTCCTGTGGAAATTTGGAATTTAGGAGGGAAAAATTTGATAAAGAGCTGGAAGGTTTTGTTTAACAGTATTTTAAGAGGAGGAGAAATACCAACATCCTGGAGGAAAGGAATAGAAGATGTAATACCTAAAGTGGGTAAAGATCCATCAGATCCAGCTTTATATAGGCCCATTTCAATACAAAACCATGATTATAGTGTTCATGTCTATAATGGCTAAAAGAGTGGCAAAAGTGACACCAAATTTGATATATATGGATCAATGGAGTTTTGTGGAGGGGAGGCAAATATTTGATAACTTTAACAGAACAATGGTGATTCAGAGAGAAACAGAATGCAAGAAAACACCATTGTTGTTCATAAGTCTTGGTGCAGAGAAAGCATTTGACAGAATATGCTGGGACTTTATGAGCAGGGCAATAGAACCATTTGCATTTCCTGAAAAAATTATAAGGTTGATTTGGAGGATATATGAGGAATCAGTGGAAAAAGTTAAAGTACGTGGGATCCTCTCTGATAATTTCTGCTTGAGCAGAGGAACCAGACAGGCGTGTACTTTTTCACTTTGTTATTTGTATTATAATTAGAACTATTGGCAAATAAAATAAGGAACTCAGAAATTCAAAGATATAATTGGTATGGCAGTAAAAAAAAGCTGGCTCTACTTGCAGAAAATATAATTTCATACCTGACATGACTGCGGTGGTGGTGCTGCAGTAGCATTGTCACCTCACAGTAAGACGTTGTCCTGTTCGATTCTCAGCTAAAGCGTCTTCTGTGTGGAGACATGCGTGAATGGGCGTACCTTCATTAAAGGTTGTGCATCAGAGCTGGCAACTCAGCACGTAAAAATCTACTGCCAATCATTAGCAGACCGGAGTTCAGCTGTGGTGACCCCTAACCGGGAAAAGCCAAAGGACACAACAGCAACAAAACCATTACAGTGTTGTGGAACATCTTGAGACAGTTTCATATCTTTTCACGATACAAAATTAATAAAGCTAAAACAAAGGCAATAGCGGTAAATTATGTACCCACATATGAATTGGTTCAGCAATATACATATTTATGGGGACATGATAAAATGAAGTATTTAGGAGTATGGATTACAAATTATTCTGGTGTGGCAGTTAAGGATATAAGGGAAGAAACTAAAAAGATAGTACAAAAACTGAGAAAATGGAAGCTTTGTTATATGGATATGGATAGTAAGGTACAAGCAGTTGAAATGTTTTTAGTCCCATTAGTCTTATTAAAGAGTCAGGCATATTTTTATCAACCAGAGGAGAAGTTGTGGATAGCAGCTAATAAAGAGCTGAAGGACTTTATCTGGGAGGAGAAGATGGGATGAGCTGATTCTTCCAGTAGAACAGGGCAGATTGGGATTACCCAATCTGACAGGGTATTTCAGAGCTATAAATTTAAGACTCCTATACATAGCACAAGCAGAAAACTATAATTCCAAGTGGAAAGGGATGATGATGAAATGGAGGGAAGTTCAAGAAACAAGGAGAGCCTGGGATTTTGCATACAGGTCTTTTAGGAGAATAACATTAATCATACAGAATATTATATCTATAAACTAGCAGAATATATCCTAAGACCTAAGCCAACACAGGAATGGAGAAAAGAGATTATGCCGGTAGGGATGACTGCAATTAGGGATATAGACAATAGGCAAGAGGGAGATGGAATTTATTGGAGAAAACTGGCAAAAGAACCAAAGTATTGGGAGCAAATAACTAGAGACGGAAAGATGATAGAATGGGAAGTCACCAAGAATTTATTAGGTCTGCAGTTTAGAGATTGCCTTCCCTATCAAGGATTGATATCGGAGTATATGCAAAGAGAATGAAATAGGGGGCCCTAAATGAAAGACCAGCACTAGTAGAGTTTTTAGTAGAATCTAGAACAGAAGCTGCCATAAAAAAAATTAATTAGTAGAGCATATAAAATATTGCATGATAACTATAAGAATCAATCAGAGGAGGTTAGAAAGGATTGGGAAAAAAGATTGGATAGGCAATTCACAAAGAAACTATGGAAGGATATATGCATGTCTCCCAAAAATGCAACACAAAGCTTTAGGATTTTTGCTTGGAAATGTTTACACATATATTTTTATACCCTTAGTAGAGTCCAGATAATTTTTCCTTAGATAGACAGCAAATGTTGGAGGTGTGACAGGGAAGAAAGGGGTAATTGGGAACATATTTTCTGGGAGTGTGGCAAGTTGCCGGACTTTAAGGATTCTCTGTAGGATGCACTGTCAGAGATACTGGTAGGCAGACTGGTGTGATGAGGGAGATGATTTTTCTGAGCTAGAATCAGAATTGCCTACACATGGTAAAGGCCTTAGTTATGGTGGATGCCAAAAAGGCAATTACTAGAAAATGGAAATGAAATTCTAAACCAACTATACTTGTAGCAGTGAATATAGTAACAAAGATAAAACAACTAGAAATTAAATCTTTAGAAAATAGTTGGAACAAACTACATATGAAAAAATGGGAGTTGTGGGAATAATACATACAGAGGAGGAATGAAGTTTAAAAGAAAACAGGACTTAAATGAGCTATGTAATGTTTGACTGAAAATGATTGAGTAGATTATAAGTGATGTATAATGTTTGTAACTGGGAGTGTGTCAGTATGGTTTGTGATGTAAAATGCTTGCAACTAGGATTGTGACGGTGTGGTTAATTTTGAATTTTATAAATGTATGATTGCCTATGGCATAAGTGATGGTTTAATAAAGATGTTTCTTGATTAAAAAAAGTCAGAAATTGAATAATTTATGTAATGTTGCTTAAATGATATAATGTATAGCAATATATGTGCAGTATAATGTTTGTAAACGTGAATTTGTTAAAACAGTTTAATTACTTTTATATAAATGAAAATTTGCCTATATCACAAGTGATAATTCAATAAAGGTGTTTAAAAATAGTATCTTTCAAAAAGATGACCACCCCTGGAAAGTACTGCATTGATAAAACACCACTAAGAGTTCACCCTGTGGTCAGGGACTTGGGAAAGCATGTAGTCAGTGACTTGTCCATTGACCATTACGTGTCTACCGTAGTAAGGGAATAATTCTATGCTGTACAGCTTATAATCAAGGGTATGGCATCTAAGTCCAAAGATGTCATTGTTCCATTGTATATGGCCCTCATTAGAGCAATCATTGAATGCAATTCCCACTTTGATATGTGTCTGACTTGGCATATGAAGAAATGGAAGATCCACAGAGGATACTCACATAAAGAATACATGATGTAGACAACATATGCTATGCAGGCCACCTCAAAGCCTTATCCTCTTACTTAGTCTCCTACCAACTGAAGAGAGCCTATCTATGCCTGGCCATCAAAGCATCCTCTGAGCCAGCCCTTGTGAACCAGTTACACACACACAAGAAATAGCATCAGAAACACCCAATCTAGCAATCTAATTTGCGGACCTAAACCTTATCTGCAATATAAATAAGACATGCTGGAGGGACAGCTATGTGTCTCATCTTTCTCTGGATCAGGTGTCTCATCCATGTGAAGCAGAGTTCCTCTATTCACTTATTCAAGTACAACTTGGATCAGTGGATAGGGAAATATAAATTTACCCATGGCCTACCACCTATGTCCCTAATAGAAAGAAAAAGCTTGCAAATGTTCAACCTCTCACACCAAAGCTATACCCTCTATAAAAAGAGTGGTATCAATACCTATCAATATGTTTGGAAGGATGGCTAGTCTTAAAAAAGGCCCTTTAGGGTTGTTAGTCTAGTAATCACCTATGAGCATATGTTGTTTTGATAACATTGTCTTACAGAAAATCTATGCTGATTCATAACCAGTTATTGTCTATGATAAAGGAAATTGTATTCCATCATACCCTGTCAGACAGTGTCCCAAGCATATATGTCAAATGCAAATGCCTATAATTACTTTGCAAACTATTATTTTCACCTTTCAGAGCTGACACAATTGCCTCCTTCTACATATCTGGAAGTTGCTAAATTGCACTAGAGACTAATGAGATCAAAAAACATTTTTTAGTTAAGATGCCACACACTTTCATATTCCTCTATGATTCACGCCTTACGTCAGCCCCAAATTAAATGATTTAAAAAAACTTTTTCTAAAGCAAAATAATGGATATTAAACTCTCAAAACAAATTCTTCTTCTTGAACTACTCATTTTACAAGCATACTTCAATCTATAACTTCTCAGAGCGACAGCTGGTAAAATGTCTGTAAATATGACAGAGAAACCCTTCTTCTAATTCACAGAAATAATATCAAACACTATTTTTTCAAAGCTCTTCAGTGATGCCTGTTCTACGTTGTTTGCTCCCACAGTTGTTGTTGTTGTTGTGTCTTTCGGCTTATCCCGGTTAACATAACTTGCTGGATGACATAAAGTAGCTCACAACAATGGTGGCAGGTGGGTGCCAAACCATAGAACTAGCTACAGTTTGGTGGCTTTAGTTTGGTATGTGCTTTTGCATTTCTTCCTGAATGCAACTGTTTAGACATTGTTTAATGCTGAAATATGGCTAATGGCTTGGTTTTATTTTGTGTTCTTTAAGATGTTATGCCATGGAGTGGAAGGTAGAAGGTAGATGAATCCTGATGAATGAATGTACAGTTTGTAGCATGCAGTTCTTAGTCTGGAGTCTATTTTTGCATTCAGTCTGGTTGCTGGGTAAAGAAAAATGGGTTTATGGTTCAATACACTGGCTGTGATTGATATCTTTTTGAAAATTAGAGCTGTTCATTCTCTTCATGATATATTTTTGAACTGACTTCTTTAAAGTTGGTATCATCCGTAATGGAGAGTAGATAGATTTATTCATTGATAAATCATTGCATTTGAGTGCTGGATCTTAAATATTTGTGACTGTGAATTCAAACTTTTTTTGAACTGCTTCAGCTAGTTGCAATGTACTTAATTTGAAATATTGATGGTTTGAGAGTAATGTGTAAGACAGATGTTTTAAAAGCATACATTAAACATTCTACAGTTTGTGAGTAAACTGTGCCCATCAAAAACTATGCTAGTTTACTTTGAAAGACTGTGAGAATTCACTTTGAGGTTTTACCATTGTTCAATATGTTGAGACATTGTTTTTTGTCATTCTGGATTCTAGTTTGTGAAAAAAATGATAACCAGCTGGCACCAATTAATGTGTTAGTGTTTAACAAAGTACTCTTTCTGCCACATTTTAGTATTGTTGATGTTTTGGCATTGGTGGTCAGTGAGATTTGTTATTAGCAAATTGTTGCCATTTCACAGTCATTATATTTATTTATTTATTTATTTATTTCCAGTTTGGTGACCGGGGAGGTCCACTGGACTCAGGAAGCCCATTTTCAGTTGAGGCCCGGGGAGAAAAGCACCGCATTACACAGTTTACTTACAGAGAATATTACAGTGAATTATTGCAAAGCATACTTTAGATAGGTACAATTAAGAAGAAGAAAGCAATTACAATTTCATTTTAGCATGAGAAACTGGCAATAGCATTTAACATACATAGAAGGAGAACAACAATAAGGAAACAATTACATTTTTGTTTTAGCATGAATAACAGCCAATAACATTTAACATACAAAGTACAGTTTTGTTATTTACAGAGAGTACAAATTGTATCAGGTCAACTGGTCAACTAGAGTTCAGAGTTAGCCAGGGGAGTAAGGGGGGAAGGAGTGGTTAGGAGGAGTGAGGGGGAGAGCACAGTTGCATTTCCTAGCTGAGAGGAGATGGGAATGTAGCTGGGTTTTTACATTTTCAAAGTTTTTGCAGGTCCTTAGGGAAGTAGGGACATAATTCCATTTTTTAGCTGAAGAAAATGATAGGAGCTGCTGACCTGCAGGGTGGTTGGGTTTGTGGACAGAGATTAGGTTTTGGTGGGTAGATCTGAGAGTTCTGTGAGGAGTATAAGGTTGGAGGATGTTAGATAGTGCAGGACACCTAGTTGGTTGAAATAATAATTTGTGGGCTGTGATGAGTTGGAGGTAATCTAAATGGTTGGGGAGCTCAAGCCAATTTAGCAAATGAAGGGAAGCACAATGGTGAGAGGAGGCTTTGGCCTTTGTAGCAAATTTGGAAATCTTATTGTAACAGACCTCCAGTTTGGATGTTAGAGTAGCAGATAAATTAATTAGTAGGGGAGCACCATATAGTAGTGAGGGGAGCAGATAGGTAGTGGCTAGAGTTAGTCTAGTGGAGGGAGAGAGGAAGTGGCTTTTTTTATAGTAAGCCAAGTTTTATATGGGTTTTCCTAATGTTTTGCTGGATGTGAGTATCGAATTTTAGGTGTTCATCTATAGTAACATCGAGGAGTTTGGCGAAGGGAACAACTTCTATAGTAGAATTGTTTAGGCTAATGATTTGGAATGATTTGTTATTTGATATTATTATTTGTTATTTGATATTATATTGTTTATTCTGTTTTCTTATTTATTCTCTTGCTGTAGGTATATATTACTACAAAGGACACCTACATAATCTCATATATATAAATAAAAACCCACTTATTTTATTTCAACAGAAATTTGGATTCCACATTCTGTCATTTGTACTGCCACAATACTTTGCTTGATATTAATGTCGAAATTTTCACACCCTTTTCCATTCAGTTTTCCAGTGCATGATTCACTGGTTTGAGTTTCAGCATTCATTCTGACATCCTATTCAAACTTACTCTTACTCATATAAATTTTTACACAAAATATTCTCATACGTAATTTCCAGTTCAGCCATTGTATACATTCTACATTCCCCACACTGCCTCAGAAATCCGTTATCTATCAAATCTTTTAGAAAAAATGTATCCATCTCATTCATTATGCCCCAAAAGTAAACAAATTAATGGTTAGGGAAGTAATCCGGTTTCCTAACACGGATAAAACCAGGTTTCAGCCAAAAATGCTAGAAATGGGAAATGCAAGTTTTCTGTTTTGATACCACTAGCAATGCTGTTAGTCCGGTAAGTGAAGTGGTCCATGGACCTTTTTCAACCACAGCCTAAACCATAATGCTTAAGGGTATCTAGTAGGGTTCTATATATATATATATATATATATATATATATATATATATATATATATATATATATGTGTGTGTATGTGTGTGCACTCACATGCATGCTTGGCCACCCACACTTAAAGTAATCCAAACAGCAGAATACTGAAGCAAAAATATTTACAGAAAATTATCTAAGTTACCCACATCCAAAATCAATGTTTTTGCAAGTGGGCAATGCCCCCCCCTGCACCCCCTCCCTCTACACCCTCTGTTAATCATATATTCCAACTCCAAGGTCACACAACAGTGGGGAAGGGGCATAAACACATCTAATCTCACAACACTGCACAGCTAGAAATGATCAAAAACAAAAACACAGAGAAAAAAATAAAACAGAACCTTTCACCAAAGCACTCAACTTCTTAGAGCAAGACATCTAGACAAAGGCAAAAATAATGGGGGTACAAAGGCCTAAAAATAGGGACAGGTTTTAAATATTCTCTTATAAACTTAGAAAGTTGCTAGAATATTAGGTTTTGCATCTGCCATTCATCCTCTGAAGTATGAAGTCTGAAACTCAAATGTCTGTCATTACTGAATGACTTCAGTCCTCAATGATTTTTCAGAAAAACGTTAATTTTATAAGGAACAAATATGAAGCAAAAATCTTGACATTCTGCAAAAACCTGGACAGTTGATGGGTATGCATATCCCTCTTATTTAGTTATCTAAATGGTCTGACTGGGAGTAATAATACACCTTTTTAGCAGAGGTCCAGGATGAAAAGTTCAAGGTAACGACTTAGAAAATAATGGAAAACATATTTACAATAGGTAATATAATAATAAACAATTTAAACTCTAACTAAGCAATATACAGATAAAAGTGCTGAGACAAAAGTAGTAATGCAACAAGTTATAGTAAAAAAAAGCAGTGTTTCTTTTTTTTGTATTCAATATATTTTTATTGATAATTCATTAATTACATTAAAATTCAAACCATACTAAATATTTCAGATATTTATTTATACTAATAACTCATTAACAATTTACACAATATACCCAATATGCATACAATACAGATAAGTAAAATCCATTTCAGACAAATTAATAGTATATAGAGTGTTAATATTAATACATTACATATATTTATTCATCCAATAGTTGTTGGATTTTTGTCCAGAGGTTGTAGACTTTTGATGTCAGTCTTTGCTTATTTTTTTTCAGTGTCCTTAGTAGACTTTATTTTTAACAATGAGATGAATTCTGCAAATTGTAGAGGGACGTTTGATTTCAAATTTTTAGTAATGGCCTTTCTTACAACAGCTAATGTAGTCCATAGAAGATAATATTGATCTTTTTCCACAATACATGGTGTTGGTTTTGGATATTTCAATTTCAACATATATGGCAATTAAGTTAAATAAATGTAAACAAATTAAATAAAAAAAAATAAAGCATACCAAGCCCAAGATCACACAATAGTGGAGAAAAATAAAAGTACTCTTACCAATTGTTAGCGATCTCTCACAGTGCCTAATGAAGCCATCAACCACAACAACTGCTGCATAAAACAAAAGTGCCTCAAGTAGACATCCGCTCATTAAATAAAACTAAACATCAGCAAAACCCAAACTAACAACAATATAAATAATTACACAGATTCACTTACTCTACTCAACATCAATACAAAGGAACAAAGGAATTCAATTTAACGCAGACTACACTGCACATTTGACTATCTGCATCATAACAAATTAAAAAGAATCGTGTATATATATATATATATATATATATATATATATATACACACACACACACACACACACACACACACATGCATACATAGAGAGAGGGGGGTATAGATAGATATACAGATATCCATACTATTTATTCTGAAAATATACCTAGACATTACAAACACCACCTGCTTAATGTTTTGCACAGCACAGACAACAGATAGTGAAGCATAAATCCATTTGCTGTTAATTTTATAGACTCCCATATCTGCACTTTTTACACCAGTAAAACTATTGTCAGAGTTTGTGTAGTGCACACAGAAGCAAAACCTGAATATTTCTGTGGAATTAAATCTGTGTGTTGCTGAATACTGCTGTGGAATTATCCTTTTATTTGGTGCTTGCTGTGGAATTATCCATCTGACACACTAGTTCGTTGGAACTAAAAGATCTGGCTCTGTTATCCTGTTTGGCCATGAGTTCTTCTTTTTACATAGCTTTGTGGAATTGCCTTGGTTTTACTGGTTTTGTGAACTTTATGGCTGAAGGAGCAGAAGCCAGTTCTTTTGTGGACACTCCACTTATTTTAATGGAAACTGTGGAGAATGAGGACAACACTCCGGTTACTAGGGGTGAATTCAACAAGGTATTAGTACTTTTACAACAATTGGCTTCTAATTCTGGAAGCCCACCAAACGAGAATTGTGCTGTGTTGCCTGGTAACCAACTACAATTCAATGGATCTGGAAAAGTGCGTAAGGTACGCATGACCAGAATGTTGACGGCTTCAGTAGAAGGAGGAGGAGAGAATGCCGTTGAGGCTGCTGACGATCGAACAAACCCCATTCGTTTTGATTTGGGACTGAATTATAATGCTGGAAGGGATAAAACTAACTCTAATCGAGTGGTCAATTTTGATGCCCTGACTGGTAGGCATTTTATTTTTAATGACAGTACACCAGAAACTAATGAAACGTTCATGGCACTTGCGGAAGAAAGTAAGCCCACTCCAAGTACTGTAGTTCCTTTTCTTTAACATAGCACAAGCAAAAAATAATAAAAAATACAGAATATATATAGTAGATAATAAAACAACCATGAACACAAAACACTTTTCGTCCCACCTGGTGAGACTTCTTCAGGTAAAGGCATTTACTAAAACCAGTGCATTTAAATACAGTCCAAGGTGCAAGCATGTTGTTAGTCAGTCAATGGGTGAGGGCTATTCCCAACACACTGATGATGCTATGAGGGTCCACTCAATAAGTAATTACTTCCTTTTAAGAGTTTCTTTCAAAACACCCTCTGGACTTATTAAAAAGCAAGTAAGTATACACATTCTCTTGTCCAGTATTGTGACATAGTAAATCATACTCATATGTAAACATACAGTTATAAAAATATTTAAATATATGGGAACCTTTTAAAAGTGTTGTTAAAAATGTTTGAAAATATTTAAAAATATAAGTATGCTTAAAATGCATATAGCAGAATGGTGAAGTATAAAGTAGTAAAATGTACTGATGCATAAAAATATTCAGAACACTTTTCTGTCTTATGCAGCATGGCATCCTACAGTTAAACATTAGAATATAAAATATATATAAATATTGGGGTAACAATTATATACGGATACATGGAAGTACAAACAACATTCCTGTCTATACATTATGGCATGGCACCTAACATTTGAATTATGCGTTACTAAATGACTGCTATTAAGAGTTCATATGTATTAGCTTGTACTGAGACAACTGTTATATATTTGACACAGCTAGTTTGTCCTACAATTCATCATGTTAGTCATCTTTGGAGGTTTCTTAGCTTTAAAATACAATAACTAGAGTAAACCCCATTTAACCCAGGGTAAGCACAAGCTGTAGTCCTGAGCGGCCACAGTAAATAACCTTTCTAAATGTAAAGATTCTGGTCCCCCTTTCCGTCAGACTTCACACTGTCTATTGCCTTAAATTAAATGTGTGGTCTGTGTATAGTGTTTGGTCTCCTACTAATGAAAGTTTCATAGACTCTCTCAAAACCTTTAAAAAGAAACTGGTTGATTTAAAAAATGTATAAATGGAAATTGATTACTTAAACGAATGTGTGGCCGTGAACAGGGTCCAGAAGGGACTTTGAATATTTAAATACACTAACAATGTTTCCGTGGATAGTTGGTAGTACAAACAACTGTTAGAGTTATTTAATAACACTGGTATTGGTATGCTCAAACTTATGGTTAAAGATTACAAAATGCAAATGGAATTATTATTAAAAGAGGTCAATGTGTTACACCACAAAATTACTGTGGATTGTTTGACAGTGAGAAGGTTAAATATGAAAGTGTGTTTAGGGATATTGATTCATACTATGACAATGTTCTAAGTAGGAAAATTAATACATTACAGTGTGATTTTATTGAATACAGGGAAGGTAGGACCTACCCACCCCCCCAAAGACACACACAATAAATAGGATTCTGAGTTGGCTGATAGGGAGTATGTGGAGGATATGGATGTGAATATTAATGAGAACACTGATCACCCTTTAGAACTACCCCCTCGAGGAGAAGCAAAAGGATAGCCCAGAAACAAGGGCATCCAGGATACAATTTTTCCTACCATCCTGGGGGAGCAGGGCAGATTCAGAGGGAGGGGTTGTAGTTATAATTCCAAATAAACCATATACCTTCTGGAGTTTCTGGTCCATATTATTTTGATGATTTCCCCCCCTATGCCCACACCTGAAGGACAGCCATCTCTGTACAGGCAGGTGGTAGAATTACCACACGTTAATAATGCTATTACCATGACCTATGAGGGTAGGATATGTACCCGTGGGAACTTTAATATTTTCAACTTTACAGACGTTGAGATAACTAGTGGGCACTTTGATTTGTTCACTAAAGGTTTCCAATTTGTTCCTTCTCGGCCTGGATTCTTAGTTAAAACACTGGTGGATTGAAAGCGGTTTATTAGGCAATTGAATTTAAAATTGCTATTTAAGGGCAGGAGTATAATAAGACTAAACTCTGTAGAAACAGTGTGCTTAACCCTCCCAGGCGTAATCCTACATTAAGAATATTTGAGGAAATGGTTGAACATGATATAAGGAAGTTGGATTTGAAAAAGGACCATGTTAACAATTTTAGCAAAAGTGAGAGGGTTCTTTTGAACCCTCTCAAAATCAATCATTGTAGAGTAATGAAACTGGACAAGGAGGGTGGAGGGGATTTGATGTATTCCATGGACTATGAGATGGGCATGTACAACAATTTGAGTGATGAGCAACAATATACTGTTGTTTCCAAAAATGAGATCAATATTGCTTATTCCAAAATCAATTATTTTCTTTTCGATCATCTATTACAGGGGACCATTAATGACAAACTTTATAACTACTTGTATGTGGAGAATCCCAGGATCCCTACTATGTTTGGGATACCTAAAACACATAAGAGAATTGAAAATTTGAAATTTAGGCCTATTGTTGATGGAGGGGGTTCTATCAATGAACCCCTGGCCATTTTTATTGATTACCAATTGAAGGAATTTGTATTTTCCCTGACCCATATTACTAAAGATTCATGGGATTTTTTGAAGAGCATCACCAATGATAAATTTAATAATGATGTCCTACTGGTCACTATTGACGTAGCAGAACTATTTCCTAGTATCCCACATGACAAGGGTATGGAATGGTTTAGTGAGGTGCTCCTGGAGACTGGGTATCTAAATGGTAATATGATGAACTTGATTTTGGAATTTATGGACACTCAATTGAACAACAACTTTGTATATTTTAACGGAGAATTTTATAAGCAAAATAAAGGGGTGGCCATGGGAGCTGCCTCTGCCCCCTGTATGCTAACTGTGTCCTTTATTATTGGGAGAAGAAGTACATGTTTGATACAGAACAAGTATATTTCTTTTTATACCCATTACCTTGACGACATCTGTCTTTTTTGGCAGGGATCAGAAGAATCCCTTCAAGAGTTCCTTGTTTACATCAAAAATACATCAGAATTTTTAAAGTTTACCCACTCCCTATCTTATGTTAAGATAGATTATCTTCACGTTACATTATATAAAGACAACAGCAATCAGTGTTTTCACTCTAAATTGTTTAGAAAAAGTACCATTTCTAATTCATACCTAAACTATGACAGCAGACACCCTTTTTATCAAAAGAAAAAGATTGTCAAAGGACAATATACTGGGGCCTCTAGAATGACCACGGACAGGAGAATGTTCTTAGAGGAGGTTGAATTTCTTACTACACTGTTTCTTGAGAGAGGTTATCCTAGAACCCTTTTGGATACTTTAGCTAAGGATGTTACCAGGAATTGTGATACTATTATCCACTTCTGAGATTGGGTAGAACAACTGATGGGCAGGCCAAGAAGGTTGGCAAGAGCCATGATGGTGCATTCATACACACTTTTTACACTACTTCCACTCAGGTTGAGGATATTGTGAAGAAACAATGAGCTATTCTGAGGGTTAATGATGACACCAAAAATTATCTCCCAGATAAACCTATTTTTGTTAGGAAAACGGACACCAACCTGAAGGAATTATTTGAATTAAAGGAAGAAAAAATGACTATCAATAACAGATTGGGAACTCACGGATGTGGGTATTGTAAACAATGTAGTAACATGTCAAATAAGACAGAGGTTTACATACCATCCAGGAAATATCTGGTGGATTCCAAGGGCTCCTACAACTGTAATACCAAAGGAGTAGTTTATTTGGTATTATGTGAAAACTGTTGCAGTTTTTATATAGGAAAAACCGAGGGTTTTAAGGAAAAGAGTGTATGAACACGTACAATATTTCTAGGGCAAAATAATTGAATGCCCTATACAAACATTCTAGAACATGTATTGACATGAAACTTAAATTTTACATACTTGAACAGGTGGTAGTGGACCCCCGAGGTGGTTGCTGGGAGGCCAAGCTTGAGTACAGAGAGCTTTTCTGGCAACTCAAGTTGGACTCTGGAAGAACTCCAGGTTTAAATGATCAAATAAGCATTAATAGTATATTGAGGCTTAGATCAGCTAAACTGTGATAAGGGAGATGTATACAAGTTAATTAACAGACGTCAACATATTGATCTTAGACTGTTAATATTTTAGTATTATTATTTTGTTGTGGTACTTATTTATAAAATGTTTTTCATCTGCCTATTAATGATTTCTGTTATTTTTATACATTTCTAGTTTTATATCATGATTTTGTATTGAAATACTTATTGCATTTCAGTTAGGATTGTGTGTTGCCTTTAAAATTTGTGATTATTTAATTGGGGCTAATTAATTTTATTGGTGACTGTATTTAAGCAATGAGTGCTGTTATTGGAATTGTTCTGATGAAGTCTGGTGGATCCGGGTGAAAGCACTTAACCTATGTGTTGCTGAATACTGCTGTGGAATTAAATCTGTGTGTTGCTGAATACTGCTGTGGAATTATCTTTTTATTTGGTGTTTGCTGTGGAATTATCCATGTGACACACTAGTTTATTGGAACTAAAAGATTTGGCTCTGTTGTCCTGCTTGGCCGTGAGATGATCTTCTTTTTACATAATTTTATAGACTCCCAAATCTCCACGTTTTACACCAGTAAAACTATTCTCAGAGTTTGTGTAGTCCAGTAAAACCAAAGTACACAGAAGTAAAACCTTATTTAAGCTTAAATAGAATGCAATCATGCACTTAACAAGTAAATTAATTTCACAAGGCAGTACTTTTCTTAATCAAAACAGAAGAGGGCAAACATCTTAAATACTTTAATAATTAACAATTACCTCAGTAATATAAGTACAGACTATATTCTTTACATGAATGAGGGCATTCAGTCATTGTTTTTCTTCTCTTAGACTGAGGACAGCTGCTCCCAAAATGATGGTAGTCGTACAAAAACATATGTTGAAGTAGCAATAACGGCTAGAAATGAGTAAAAGCAAACTTAGGCTGCTCTCATCCATTCTTAGAACATCTGTATCAGACAAGTTAACAATGAACGTGTATTAGTGTGTTAATGCATTTACAGATAGGTATTAAATGGTTAAAAGAAAATGCAACAAAGAATAATCATCATTTATACTATGGCTACAAGAGTGGTATATTTTTTCTCTCTCATATCTTCTGCAATGAAGCTGTAATCTGAATATTAGGACCCTATGATGCCAGAGATACTGAAATGTTTCTCAAATGTGGTCTTTTCCCTTAATAACCTAGTATAAACGTTTCATTATACATCAGATATCAACAATCCACAACCCAAACCCCAAAGATAATGATCTCCCATGAGTGCTGCAGTCAAGCAGAATGCGTGCAAATATTAGTATGGATAAAAATAGGTAACTTAAAAACTACCTCAGTGATGATACAAAGTCTGTTTCAGTCACTCAGAATCAAAGATCACATCAAAGCCTGTAAGCATAAATGTGAACAATAGACACCTAGGCTTACTGTCCTATCCATATTAACAATTTCTTGGGCAGTCAGATGATCCTCTCCAAGTTATTCCAGTCTACAGTAGGAATACTATGGTCAGTTGTGCTAGATTTCAAGGTAAGACTTTCGATTAAATGGATGGCACTTTAAACTTTGCTTAACCAACCTACAACCCAGTGGTGTGCCCAGTTGAGTTAATTGGTACCCAAAATGTAAATAAAAGAAAAAAAATTAACCAAGCAGAAACCTAATTACCTAAATTTGTCTTCCATTTTTTTTTGGTCTCTCCCTACTTCTATTCTACCTCCTCCACAAGTCACATCTTTGATAACACCCCAGGGTGACCCACAATGGGAGAGTCTTCCTGTTGTAAGAGCACCTGCCCATGGAGTTCTTACATTTCAGACTCACTAGGTGAGATACTTACCAGGTAAGCAAAATGAGATGAAGCAGGCAGATGCCATCATGTGGCAGCTCATAGGATTTCTGCTTGCCCTGCACATCCCTTGACTGATGTCAGCATGAAAGTTAGTTGAGCAATGGAAAGTAACTCTAAACAATGCCTGTTATAAGACCATCGGACAGCCAAATCTCCTTGGTCCTTCCACCTCCCAGCCTGACACCACCTCTCTGAGTTACAACCTGTGTTACAGCTCCACTAGAGCAATGCCTAGTGAGATCCTTGCCCCATGACAGGCATAGGTCCACACACCCTCCCTGACTGAACCAAATACCTAAGCTAACTGAACTCTGATTACGAGTCATAGTTAACACCAAGTAGTTATTCTAAAATGTATTTATTTATTTTACATTTGTTAACTGGGGGAGTCTGACTAAGCCGAAAAGGCCCTTTTTCAGCAGAGGCCTGGGGAGAAAAGCTCCACATAGAAAAATTACCAATAAATTTAGTTATTTAGACATGTCAGTATACACACAAATTACAAAAGACATGTTTTTACAATGGTATGCAGCACATCAACAGTACAGTGGAGAGAACAAACAAAAAAAATATTAATTTAAAAATAAAGGTAATTAATAAATTTGTATTGTACAGATGAAATTTGGAACATAGGTAGAATACATACATAGTACACAGGTACAGTACATACACTGTAGATTAGCCAGGGTTTGTGAGTATGATTGAAAACTATTATCAAGTACTCTAGGTTTAGTATCGGCTTTCACTAGCCTGGGGAGCAATCATGGCACTGCCACCTTTGCTTGAGATGTTGCCTGATGAGGTCTTTAAAGGAGGCTTTGGATGATGTGTTTTGAATGCTAGTGGGGACAGAGTTCCATTTTTTAGCCACTGAACTACTATATAGTGCATCTCCAAAGCTACTGTAGCTGTTGGTGACTTCTAGTAGTAGTTTGCTTGATGTTGTGAGAGGCCTTTTGGCTGAGTGATGTTGTACTAGGTTTTTGAGGGCAGGACACTTATTAGGAGGTAAAATATCAAATGACAGAGGCAGAGCCGATTGTAGGTTAGGAGGTTGGGCGGTTCAAGCCAGTGGAGCTGTCTCAAAGCAGTACAGTGATGAGTTCTATATGAGCAATTTGCAGCAAAGTGGGCAATAAAGTTATAGCAGGCTTCCATTTTGCTTAGTTCAGTTTTGTTGAGATTAGTCAGAATGGGAGATGCACAGAGTAGGGTGGATAGAAGTTGGGAGCGAGCAATGGCTGATCTTGTGTTGTTGGTAAGAAATGGTTTGATACGGTAGAGTGATCCCAGTTTGGCATGTACTTTTTTAATAGTTAAGTTGAGATGACTATCAAATTTTAGAGTCTATGGTTATTCCCAATAGCTTAGGCTGTGCCACTGGAGCGATTGGAGTAGCATTTGTGGAGTAGACTTATCAGTATTTTTGTTAGAACTGGTTATAATCATAAGCTGAGTTTACTTTGGATTGAGGATAAATTGGGCTTTGATAAGGTAGTTTTCAACATCAAAGAATGCTAACTGAGTTGTTTGCAGGAGGGTGGGAATATTTTGTGCAGCACAGATTAAGGTAGTGTCATCCGCATACTGAATGATAGATGCATGCTGTGTGGAGGTATGGAGATTATTTATGAAGATTGTGAATAGTAGTGGTCCTAAGATAGAACCCTGTGGGACTCCTATAGTTATGGGCAGCTGAGGAGAAAATGTTCCCATTTCACAGCTTTTTACCTGTCAGTTAAGTAGCTCTGAGGTAAGAGTGGAATTTGATAGGTGATATTGGTTTAGTTTATTTAGCAGGATTTGATGTGAGACTGTCAAATGCTTTGGACATATCTTAAAAAAAAAAAAAGAGTTGACACCTGCAGGCCTTCATTTTTGAGATGGTTTACTGTGTCTGTGAAGCAGACGAGGGCTGTAGTGGTACTATGGGCAGGTCTGAAACCATGCTGAGTAGGTGACAGAATGTTGCTGTCTAGGAGATATTTTAGCATCTGGGTATGGATGCATTTTTCTAGGATTTTGGTCAGGGAGAAGAGTAAAGCAATGGATCTGCAGATATTAAGTTCAGTGGAGGGCCCACCTTTATGTATGGGTGTAACATGGGGTATTTTCCAGAGTTTGGGCACATAGTTTTCAACAATTGATCTGTTTATGAGTGGAGATTGGGATAGCAACAGCATCTACTGTGAGTTTCAAGAAATAGCTGGGGAGTAGGTCGGCTGCTGTTGATGAGGTTTTTAGTTTGGACAGCATGCTTTTGATTGAAGTGATGGAAACTGTTTTGAGGGTAAAGCTTGTATTAGTGTTATTTGTGTTGGGGGGGGGGTAGTGAGGAAGGAACTGTCCTGTGATATTAAGGATAGAATTGTGTTCACAAAGTGGGAGTTGAATTGTGTTTTGATGGGAACTTTAGTGTCAGGGGTGGTTGGTTTGGGGGTAGCCTTTTGGGTGGGTTTTAGTAGCTGGTTTACATTTTTCCAAAATTTGTGGGGGTTGTGTTTGTATTTAGTTTGTAATGTTGTGTAGTAGGATTTTTTGTCCAGCCTAATGTATTTTTTGCACGGTTGCGCAGTTCTTGGTACTTAAGCTTTGTATTTTTGATAGTAAAGCCAGGCAGTGTCTCTGGACTTGAGGATTTGTTTGGTTTCTTTACTGAGCCAGGGGTTTGTAGAGATTCTAACCTTGATTTTGCACAATGGAGCGACAGTGTCTAGGTGTTGTAGAAATGTTTTGTTGAAATATGCTACAGCCTGGTCAAGTTGGAGGGTTTTTAGAGGGGTCCAGTCACAGTTACACAGTAAAGTGTTGAGGACCTCAGGAGAAAATTTTTTTGTGTTTCTAGTGGATATATAGTTAGTGGTTTTGCATATGCTTGTTCTACTACGTATAAAGTATATTATGTTGTGGTCACGTAAGATGTCTGGGAGACTGCCTGCGTGGTGGTACAATGTGGGGTGGTTAGTTAGGATCCAGTCAAGGATGGATTCCCTTTTAGATTTTTTTTCACATATAGTTGGAATTTGGACTAGCGGCTGGTAGCCATGTCGATTTATTACATTACCTTGTGGTTCTGATATACAGGTGAACCAATCTAGGTTGAAGTCCTCCAGAATAAGGGTTTCTTGTGAGTATGTAGAAAAACACCAGAATAAGAAGTCTTCAGGGCTAGCAGGTGTAGTACCAAGTGGAATAGATCACAAAGATTCACTTTTTAGGGTGAAGTTGAAGTTGTGAGATAAGTATGTCCCAATTATTGGGGGAGGGGTAGGAGTTTGGTAATTGATGTACAGTTAAGTTGGACTTGTACAGTACGGCAGTTCCACCCCCTTTACTTGTCTAATAATATTGTAGTCGGTAGGGAGAACTTCTGTGTTAGCTATGTTTTTATTTAGCCATGTTTCAGTTAAAGCAACTATATCTGGGGAGTAGTGTGCTATTGTGGCCTGGAATTCAGGTATTTTATTTTTGATACTTCTATTAATATTTAGCATTAAAAGATGGTTGGTTTTGCTGCTGTTGTTGATTTGCCCAGGGATGAAGACAGTGGGGGTGTTATGTTCTGACGTTTGTGTTGAACAGGATGGATTTGGGCCTGGGTTGGGGATGGATATCCCCACTTATGGTGAGCCTGGTGTTAAAATGGTGATACAGATGTTGGAGTGTGAGAAAGTATTGTGTTTTTTTTTTTTGGAGTAGGAATGAGAGCATATGTGTTTAGTTCTGAATCGGTCCATTATGAAGTTCTTGAACAATTGTGGGCAGATATAATGTGCAGTGTCTGTATATGAGAGTGCATAATGTAGTGTTGTGCTACTAAGTTTAGGGATATTGCTAGAGTGATAACTTGTGGTGTTATAAAGAATTATGAGAAGACAGACTAGACTTAGTTGTGTGATAGTCATGGTTATAAATTTTAAGCTGGTTCTAGGTGGGGGGTCTGAATAGGAATTTTAGGGTTGCACTATATGTGGATGGGTAAGTAGTGTGGGTGATGTAAAAAAATGCCTAGTGGGAATGAGAGTGATTGGGAGTATTTTGTGTGGAGCAAGTTGGTGTGGTATAATGTGATATGACTTGAGGAGATGGGGTGAGCTGTGGGTGTGGCTCAATTAGTATAAATGTAGAGGCAGTGGGGGTGGGAGGGAATAGGGGGCAGGGGAGCAGAGAGAGCCCGAGCATTAGTGAGGGCAGGCAGAGTGGGGCAGAGCCCACCAAGACAAGAGTAAAACGTAGGTATTACTTTACAAATCTGAACACTTTAAACAAATTCCTGAGGTCTAATGGCTTACCAGCAAGCAGAATGCAATTGCTGAAGAGCACGTGTATCCTAGTGGGAGACTAGAAATTTAAAGATGGCTCCATGCTCAGCAGGATTCTAATATAGACTTAGTATTGGGGGAGGGAGATAGCACAAGGGGGTGTAAACCAGAGAGGCAATCAGTGGAACTCAGTGAAGCCCTTAGAGAGGTAAGTAATAATTCAAACTACCTGTAAAGTGAAGGAGAGAAGAGACAGAAAAGTTTATTAAGGTTGGGAGCGTGTCTTCACATTGACTTGCTGATTAGTAACCAGTTTGTGCACAGATTAGAGTAGGGAGATACATTATCAATGAAGGGGAGTGTATATAGATGCAAATAAACAGGTGGGCCTCCAAGTGATACAAACTAAGGCAGAAAGCACTGAGAGGGCTGCTTGATGGTTAATTTAGTCACAGGGATCTGAATTAAATGTATACTGTCTAATGGACAGTTAGGATTACTGCACTAGCTGGGGGGACACAAGGCTACAACAGTCAGTTTTATTAGCAAACTGAGAACTACTAAGAAATACTGCTAATGTAATAGCTTCACTCTCATAAAACATACAAGTAGAATGCCTGGGTGGACTGACCCTGCTCTTGAGGCTCAAAATGTATAATCTTGTTTAGTTTTGCAGTACTGATTCTTTCTTATATTGTATGGGTGGAGTGGTAGCTGCAGACTGCAGATTTGCTTGAGTGTGCTCCTGCTCTTGAGGCTCAAAATGTATATACTTGTTTAGTTTTTGAAGTACTGATTCCTTCTTATACTGTATGGGTGGAGTGGTAGCCACAGACTGCAGATTTGCTTGAGTGTGTTCAGCAAGCAGAATGCAATTGCTGAAGAGCACTTGTGTCCTGGTGGGAGACTAGAAATTTAAAGGTTACTGAATTAGCTGGAGTCTTATCACACAGGCAATAGCACTACATCTTACTTTGCAGCAGAACCACACAACACTGTGTTCATTACAAAACAGCGCCCTAAATATAACACACAATAAGAGCATTTAATGCCAAAGAAATTGTACAGAATACTACACAGGCAAAACACTAAGTGCCAGCTCGGCTTACAGTATTGCCTTGCCATTTTCTCCATTTCTCAAATCAACAGAAAAGATTACTGGTTTATTTACACGTCTCAAACTGCAAGTGCATCTCAAAAATTATACTTCAAATATCAGCACAAAAAAAAAAGTGTTCTGTGGTGATGGAAAGCAATCGAAGTCCAAGGCTAAAGTCAATGCAAAATAATAAATACCACAAACTGTCTAAACATCTACAAATAATTAAATGGTCTAAAATTACAACCTCAGTGCTCAAAGCCTTTGTAACAAAATGCCTTATTTTCTGAGAATTAATTTTAACCACATTAATATTCTAACAGTAATACAAATATAGATAGAACATATATATTTATATAGATATGCACACACACACACACACATGACTAGGCGCTCATATTTCCAGGCCACATGTCTAAAAGAAGAAATCAGTAATCTAAGTCAAAGCTGTATAAAGAATGGTCAATAATTAGAGAAAACACAGTCTTGCTTGTGCCAATTCAAGTAGGCAAGAATAAGCTTTTGAATGTGGAGGTGTATACAAATAAAAAACTGGACTAAACCAAACCTCTATTGTAAACTATGTCATAGCATAAAAAACTCAAACCATAGAAGTTATTATGAAGGAATTTTAACATTCCATGGTGAGCACACAATAAAAATGAAGCATCGTTTTGTGTGCTTTTTCCTTCCAATGCCCAATATGATCAAGTTTCCAATCAGCCCAGCACATGCAGCCCCATCTTGGGTATTTCTCAGTGCCAACTAAAGAGCCATCATGCAAACAATTACAGTGGCAACAATTGTTTTAACCCTAACTCCATCCATGGCAGCTGATGTCTGCTACCACACATGCATATAAGGCCTACTGTCACTGGCTTGGTATCACCAAGCACACATCCACCTGTCCTGTGGCCGCTGGTTAAGTATAAGCTTCCACCTGCATGGGAGAATAAGTCTGAAAAGAAATTATGATTTCCTACCCCAGGAAAGGCAAGCCTGCATATGCTTCACATTCCTATCCTCCTCTGCACTGATCTTCTAGCACCAAGCTGCTAAATACACTATCATCTTGTCAGACCCAGACCTTTATCACTCTACTCCGCAAAGCCAGGCTAAAAACAAAATGCTTAGCACTTTATTACACCTAACTCATCAATGAACCAACAAAAACAAAGTAAATCAGAGAGGGAAATGGATTTTACTAAAACATCCATAGGTGTTTACTAGACTAATGACCACAAGGGCATTTTTAAGCCTAGCCATGTATCCCAAATCTCTGACGAGTTCTGATACCCTTGATATGTGTAAATATGGGCCTGGGAGATTAACAATTTACAGGTTACCTGTTTGGATCAGAGACATGGGTGCCAAACCAGGGATGAATTTCCAGTTTCCCATCCAGTTGTCCAAGTTGCACTTGAATTTGATTAAAGAGGAACTCTGCTTCACATGGATGGGGAGCCTGTTCCATAGACAGGGCAGTCCCTGGGATGCATACCTATCTCTTCAGCAAGTCACATTTATATCACAGACAAAGTTTAAGTCTTTAGAATGAGTAATTCTGGTATTGTTTGTTTTGTGGATATGCAGGAGGTCCATCAGAGTGGGGTCTGACAATGCCCTGTATGCCAGGCATAGATCTCCTCTCAAAGGCCTGTAGGAGACAGAATGCAGGGATAAGGTATTGAGGCGGTCTTCATAGGACATATTACTTATGCCCTGTATTCTTTTAGTGAGGAACCTCTGTGGACGTTCCACTTGTTGGATATGCCCGGTTAGGTACATACCAAAGGGGGCATTGTACTCAATGATAGGTCTGATGAATGCTGAATACAGTGGAACAATGACTTCCTTGGAGTTAGATGCCATACTTTGTTTATAAGTTGTGCAACATAGAATGATTTCCTCACCACTGTAGACATGTGATGATCAAAGGCTAGATTACTATCTATGTATGTCCCTAAGTCCCTGACTACTGGGTCTTCTCTAAGGGATGTATTGTCAATATGATAACTACCAGGGATGGATGGCTTCCCAAAGGGTACTATTATGCATTTCTCGGCATTTAGTTTTAGCCCGTGACTCTCACACCAGTTGTTTGTTGGTGTCAGCCCCACCTGGAGAACATTTGTGTCAGTGTGACATTGAATGAGAGCTCCTAATTTGCAATCATCTGCAAATTTAGTCAGCCAGAGACCACTGACATTGGCTTTGACTTCTGAGAAGTAAATACCAAAAAGGAGTGGTCCAAGGACTGATTCCCTAAGGGACTTCACTTGTGACTGGCCTCTTTGTAGAGGTGGACTCCCCAATTCTAACTTCCTGGGTCCTGTCTATGAGCCAGTTGGCTGTAGATTGGGTGACATACAGATTTGTACCTAACCTCTCGAGTTTGTCAACAATGCCCGAGTAGGGTATTGTGTTAAATGCCTTGGCCAGGTCAAGGTAGGCAGTGTGAATGATTTTGCCCTTATCCTTTGCTTTGGTGACCTTCTCAAGGAAGTCCACCAGGTTGAGTAGGCATGATCTGCCCTTTATGAAACCAAACTGGGTTGTTTCCAGTGTCTGGAGGTTTACTATATCGCTGTTGATCATCTCCATGATAATTCTTTCCATGGCTTTACATATAAGACTAGTAAGACTTATGGGTCTGTAGTTTCCAGGGTCCATAGATGGCCCACCTTTGTGCAGACAGATGACTGTTGCCTTTCTCTATTCATGAGGCACAAAGCCTGTTTGGAGGTGACATTTAAATAGTAATTACAGAGGTGTTGATATGTCATGTTTCATGCTATTTAGAAGGCATCCTGGGATATAGCCGGGGCCCTCTGATGCAGTATTCTTGGTCTTAGGGAGAGCATTAAGGACCTATTCCCTAGTGATGGTAGGGGAGTTATATTTAATGATATTTCCTGAGGTAAGGTTGAGGGGGAGAGAGGAGTAAAGTTGGAGCTGAATTTATCAGCCAGGAGGTTTGCTACATAGTCTGGCTCAGTATAGGTGACCCCAATCCAGTTAATTTTATGGCATCTGATCTCACTGGTAGCACACAGATTTCTACCACCCATTTGATGCTACATTGAGTAAAACCAAATGCCACTGGTTGATAGAAGAGCCATATGACTTGCACAAGCCCTGGAATCTGTTGCAGTAATCAGTCAATGAACTTTCATGCAGACAGCATTAGAAAGTGTGGCCCATAAAAAAAATGCCTCCCATGCTGAGGCATAGGGCTGCCATGCAAGGATATGTTGGCCTGCTTTCAGCACCTGTAAAAGTGAAAGATGTGCACTCAGAAGGTTTTGAAGTCTGCTAATGCTCAAAATATAAATTCTAGATTCAGAACAAGTCAAGCACTGTCCCTGTACCAAATGTTTGGTGACTTGTGCTGTGTACCCCATGCCCAGTTGTTGCATATGCACATGCTTTTCTATTGAAAGAGCAGCAGGAAAACACTTTCATGCACAGTTCCCCTTTCAGCATATCTCACTAGGTACTATGACAGAGAGCTGATATTTATCCCATGCTAGTCTGCAGTTATACCTGATCAATGAGGTACTACTTTGTCACATAAGACATCAGCATGCAGCTACTGTTCTAGGCAGTGTTGACAGTGGACACATTACAGACAACCTGCTAAGTTTCATTCACTATATTTTAATTTTTACCATGTGTGCACGTTTGTACACACATTTTATATATACAGGTTCATAGGTAGGTACTAGGCTATCTGCCCGAAGGCATTTATAAGAATGTGTTGGCTTTCACCACCCCCTTGGATTAGTTCCCTGTGCCTCTGTCCAGCAGAGCCACTGAAGTGATCCCTGGGGTAAACTTTCTGTTTCCCATCCACTCGTCAAGGTTTCTCTTTAAGAGTGTTAGTGAGGAGCTCTGCCTAATGTTGATTGGAACCTTGTTCCAAAGCATGGAAAGTCTCTGAGACAGGAATCTATCCCTCCAGCACATCCTATTTATTGTTGTGATGAGGTTTAGATCCCTAGAGTGAGTGGCTGAAGGGGATAGTTTTCTTTAGGTGGAGCATGTCCATCAATTCTGGGTTGGACATAGCCTTGTATGTCAGGCAGAGATCACCTCTGAGTAGGCGGTATGCAACAGAGTACAGTTGGAGTTTCTTCAGTCGAGCTGCATAGGGCATCTGTTTGAGGCCAGTGATCCTCTTGATGAGGTACTTCTGTGGTCTTTCTAGCTGTTGCAGGTGTCTTGTAAGGTACATCCCAAATGGGGCATTGTACTCTATGATGGGTCTGATGAGTGATGAGTAGAGGGGCACAATGACTTCTTTTGATCTGGATGTGAACCCTTTTGTGATTAGGTGGGTCACATAGAAGGATTTTATAACTACTTTGGCAATGTGATTATCAAAGGAGAGATTACTATCTACTTGGGTCCCCAGATCCCTTATTATGTCTTCCGTATTTAGGGGACTGCCACCTATGTGGTAGTTTGTGGATACTTTGTTTTTTCCAAAGGGGATGACTATGCACTTTTTGGCATTTAGCTTGAGGCCATGATTTTGACACCAGGTATCCGTCTCAGTGAGACCCTTTTGGAGGATGTCTGTGTCAGCCGGAGAGCCAATTATAGCCCCTAGTTTGCAGTAGTCTGCAAACTTGGTCAGTCATAGTCCTCCCGTGCTTGCCTGTACGTCTGAGAAGTATATGCTGAACAGGAGTGGTCCTAGGACTGAGCCCTGGGGAACACCACTTGTAACCAGTTTAGAGTCTGACCTAGTTCCCACAACTCTCACCATGTGGGTTCTGTCTGTAAGCCAGTTGGCAACCCATCTTGTGACATAAGGGTTTATGTTAAGGCTGGTGAGCTTGTCTATAATACCAGAATGGGGAATGGTGTCAAAGGCCTTTGCAAGGTCTAGGTAGGCTGTGTGTACCACCTTTCCCTCATCTATAGCCTTGGTAACTGTCTCAAAGTCCACCACATTTAGGAGGCATGATCTGCCTTTAACAAAGCCGAACTGAGTAGGGTCCAGTGTTTGGAGGTTCCCAATGTCTCTGTTAACGAGTTCCATGATGATGTGCTCCATAGCCTTGCAGACCAAGCTAGTCAGGCTTATAGGACGATGGTTCCTGGGGTCTGTTGTGGCTCCACCTTTGTGGAGCAGAATAATCATTCCTGTGCACCACTCTATGGGTACGTTGCCTGTGGAGAGGCTGAGTTTAGGTGAGGGGTTAGTTTGTCTTTGAGCTCATGTAGGGCAGCCTGAGACACCGTCTGGTCCCACTGATGCTGTGTGTTTGGCTTTGGAGAGGGCTGTTTTAACCTGAGTGTCTGTGATTTCAGAGGCTCTACATTCTTCTGGTATGGTTATGGGTCCTTTTGGGAATGAGAGGGGGATGAAGTTTGCACTGACCCTGTCTGCCAGGATGTTGGTGATATTGGTCAGTTCAGTGTATTTTGTGCCATTCTGCACTACCTCCGAGCAGATCTGAGCATTGCCACTTAGATTCTTGACATAGCTAAAGAATGCCTTCTGATTATCTTGGGAGACCTTGGCAATTTTTCAAAGCTAGCCTTGGATGATTTTATGAGGGATCGTAGTTTCTTGCTGATACTCTTGGGATTTTGTTCTTTTCTGTACTAGTTTCCTCCTCCTGTTGTACAGCTTGTTTATGGCAGGGGTCCACCAGACTGGTTTCCTTTTCTTGAAGCAGTGAGTCTTGGTTTTACTTGGGATAGCACAATCCATGCATTCTTGTAGGTGCCCGTAGAATGCATTAGTAAAGGATTTTGCAGCTTGGACAGCATTATCCTTTAGCATGGGGGCTTTGAAACTTTCCACCTCGTCTTAAGTAACGTGAAGTTTACTTTTGAAAAGTTTTTCACTGTGGTTTCCTTGACCAGGGGTGGGAGCAGGGCGTGGATATTCAGAGTGATTTGTTTATGGTCAGATCTAACCAGTGACGGGTTGACCTCCGGTGTGGAACACCGGTCGCCCATGTTGGTGATGACCAGGTCCAATATGCTGTCACCTCTGGTGGGAGTGTTGACCAGTTGATCCAGGGCATTTGAGTTTATAAATTCTAGGAAATGTTGGGCAAGGGAGTCAGTACTTGAGTAATTCTCCTAGTTAATGTTTGGGTAATTGAAATCACCTAATATTGGGGTGTTTGGTAGGATCTTTATCTTTCCCAGTGTTTCCAGAAACACAGAATGGGGGTCCTGGGACACGGTGGGTGATCTGTAGCAAGCTACAATTTGAACTGCAGTTTTGCCCATTGTTAGTTGCACGTGGATGATCTCTGAAGCATTGTGCTGTGCCACTAACCTGGAGGTGTGGGTATCCTTGATGAATATGGATATGCCCCTGCCTTTTGTATTTCGGTCCAGGTTCTGTGGCCAAAATGTATGGTATGAGTTGTAGTGCTGGGGCGCTCTCTGGAGCCTTAAACCAGGTTTCTGTTACTGCACATATATAGATTTTCTCCATACTGAGGAGTGCCTCGAGTGCGTGCATTTTGAGGTTTAGACTTCTGGCATTGAGTAGCATTACCCTCAGGTTTTTTGTTACTTGTGCTATTTATGACAGTGGGTTTGTCTTTTGAGCCTTGCTTAAAAAAGGCACTATGGGGGTGACAAGAGCCTTGGCCAGTATTTGAAAGTCTAAGGGTGACGGGTGCAAGCAATCTCTAGCGAAGCAGCATGGCTTGTCGAGCATGTCATTCCAGGTGGACAGACACTGGAACCCCTTTGAATGACACCAGAAACTTAGCCAATTGTTGAAATTGATATTTTTTTTCTTTATACCTTGGTATCATTCTTGGTGAGGGCAGGATGCTACTCAGGGTCAGGATCATATTGGCCTGGGCTACGTGATCAGAAAGCACTTCCATGTCTCTTTTCATGTAGTCCAGGGAGGTATGGCTCAGGTCAGTCACACCATGGACAATGACAGAGTCGTATTTGTACTTGTTCTGGAGTGACCCAAGTGCTTGTGTTATGTGGCAGATCCTCGCACCTGACAGGCAGCTAACAGTAACCTTCTCCTTGTTCAGCCTAGTGAGGGACATCAGTGTGCCTGACTATAGAGTCACCTATTACTAGTGTGTTGGGTATGTTATTTTGCCTTAAGTGCTGTGATTGCGTGGCACACTGGTTTTGTGAAGTTTGTGTTGGGGGTTGGAGGTTGCTTGGATGTCTGCTTTGGAGGTCTCTGTTGCTTTTGCAGATTTTTATTTAGAGCCTCTGAGTCTGTTTTTATGTATTTATGTGTTTTTTTTGCTGGTGCTGGTTTAATGGGTCTATGTGAGACTGGTGGTGTGATGAAAGTATTTCACTTCTCCTCTTGACTGTCTGATCCAGTCTTTGGTTAAGAGAGCTTGGTTTGGCTGTATAATTGCATCTCTCCCATGTATTAGTGTTTGGTGGTAGGAGGAGAGGGTTGTCTGTGTATATGAGCCAGTTGTAACATTGCCGCAAAATGCCCATATTCACCAGTTGGACTGGAGAGTACACCTGAAACTGCCCTTTGGGCATGCCTGGATAGCTACAGTGAACTGTCTTACTAATTGGCTGGTAAGGTCAAATAGAGAGCCTTGTCCTTCTGTACAGTAAAGGGGGGTCTAGTGCTAGGGTTTATAAGTGCTTGCTATGAGTTTTGAGCAAGTGCCAGACTGAGAAATTATTGGTTTGAGTGCTTAAGTTAAAAGTTTGTCTAGTTCCAAGGGAAAAATTGAAGAGGAGACTTTGTGGAATCGGAAGCAGTCATACCCTAGCTAACCGGTGCTGCCCGGCACACACAACCAGGCAAATGCATTTTTTTATAGCAGGGAAATGAAAGAGCGAAATTAGCCCAAAATAAACTACTAATTTCTGGGCTGATACCACTCCTCCAGGGACAGATAGGCTGCTCAAAGCTCCCCTCTCTCACAGGTGAACAGAAAACTTCCTTCTATCCAAGTAAGATATGGGCAAACACATAGACTTGTAACACAGCCCTGAATTCAGCACTAACCTGAAAACTGGACTATACTAGCTTAGAAAGGTGGGAAACAAATATATATATATATATATTTTTTCCAGAAAATAAAGCAGATACAATCAAAAATACACTTTAAATGCACAGAAAAGGATACTTATTGTTATATATCTCAGATCAGAGTTGTAGTCAATGCCCCTAGTAATAAAGTAGGAAGAAACACAAATACAGTAAAAGCAGATGAATAAAGTGCAATTATATATATACATATATATATATAAAACAATAGAAAATGAACAAACTGATTTAAACAAGTTACCCAATTAACCATAAAAAAGCTCAAAACTGAGCCCTGTTCCAGCAGTCTTTAATCAGACAAGTTCTAACTGCACACTCCTGCCACTAGGGTGCAGGGGAACCTTCTCAAAAAAAAAAAAAAAAGATGGCCTGGACCAGTGCTCAAGTTATATAAACAAAGCTAGATTTAGCAGGCCTCAATCTCGTATATGCTACAGCATCAAGGTGCATCAATTTCAGAAAGAAACAGTTCAAATAAACAGGCACAATAAGCCTGTGACCAGAAATTCCCAGCTCAGAAGGACAGAATTCAGCCTCTCCTCCCACAAGAGTGCAGACCATAAACCTTCTTAATGTAGAATAACTGGCCTGAAGCCCAAGTGCTTAAACCAGAACTAATACACTTAGAATACCAGACACTGAGCCTTCAATCAACAATTCCCAGCTTTGAAGGATGTAAGCTACCTGTCCTGCCACAACAGTGCAGACCACAAACCTTCTTAATGTAAAACAACTGGTATGAAGCCCAAGTGCTTAAACCAAAAGACAGAATAACAGTTGCAATTTAATCAGGCTACTACCAAGCCATAATAAATGCAGCAGGATAAATAAAATTGAGTACTTTTAAGAACAGGCAAAAGCAAAATAAAGTAGGAGGAAACACAAATACAGTAAAGCAGATGAATAAGGTGCAATTTTTTTTTTAGTAAAGTGCAAGAAGAGAGGAAGGAAGAACCTAAGTGGGTTGGCCATCTCAAATCTTCTCTCTGTATTAAGTAGAGTGAACACTAGACTCAGAATATGATCTCACAGTACTCAGTTAAGTGAGAAAATGAGAAGGACCCAGGAGGAACAGACTTACAGGAGGGTCGGGCAATTCCAGAGCCACCAAGACAAGAACAGGGAGGGTTGGTGGGGAACTAAATGCAGAGACACACACAGCACATTATTCAGTGAAATAATTAGGTAACAGAAAAAAATAAAATAAAGTACGTTTAAAACCGCAGGTTTGCACTTAAAAGAATAAAACACAGTACTGCAAGTTTGCACTTAACTTCAGCTTCTAATGCAGGTGATTCTAGCCAACCAAGTCACTCAGAAATTGAGCATAAAATGAATTCTCAAACTATATATATATATATATATATATATATATATATATATATATATATATAATGTGTATGTGTCATTTAATCCTGAGCAGCAGCAGGAGGCTAACTGGATCCCTATCAGTTAATCAAGTTTTCAGAAACTCCAAATTAATTTGGTCAAGACCATATGATAAAGAGGTTTTGAAAAATCAAAGCTTTTGAATGGAGATCGTGGTACAGCGAGGATTGGGAAATTTACCCTTTTCTTCACTTTAGTTCGATCTTGTAGTTGGTATATATAATTTACAGGGTCCCATTTATGTTGTTGAAGGGTTTATTAAGCAAACGCCCTTTGATCGACACGTAAGTGTCAAACTACAAAAAGTTCAAACAGCCAAGTAAACAAATCGCTTGGCTGTTATTGGGAATTTGCCCCTTTCCTCCACTGCAGTGCAATCTTGGAGTTGCTGTATTTAGTCAGGGAGTGTGCGAGGGGCACAGCCCCCTACATCAGTGGGTGTAGGGGGCAAACGTCTTAGGGTTTGATGGTTTGTTTTTTTATTGGCCAACTGATTTTTTTTTTTTCCTGTGGAAAAAAATCGCTTACTTGGCTGTTTGAAGATTTCGTAGTTCAACATTTACATGTCGACCAAAGGGTGTTCGCTTAACAGACCCTTCGACAATGTAATATAGACCCTAATTTCCAGCAGGTGTGGGGAGTGGAGGGGGGCATGCCCCCCCTGCATAAACATAAAAAAGTAGATTTTGGGGGGGGGTTGATGTTCTAATTTTCGGAAACTCGATCATATGGTCTTGTCCATATGAATTTAGAGTTTCTGAAAACTCTATCATCCGACATTGATCCAGCTAATTAATACATTTACTTACTGAGCTCCTTTAAGCTACAAAACCATTTACTTTCTGAGATCTTTTTCTCCAAATCCTCTACTGAAAAAACATTAGTTTTAAAATATTTGATAAAAGATGTGAGTTTATAAAAAAATTAGAATATGACATTTTACTTGGTAGACAATGGGCTTTACATTGGTTAGTATCAAAAGTCTGTCTGTAGATTATTTTATATTGCAGATGTATGAAAAAAAGAAAACTATTTTGTTTACCAAAATTTACTTGGGTTATGCTTGCTCAAAATGTTGTCTTGCAGTAGGTGTGCAAAATATATTACTGAGGGCATTGTTCACTTTTTCAAGGACTTTCCAATGATATATATCAAGAGGGAATAGCACACTGCCGTTTTGTGACATTGCAGGTACATGCAATGTTGCACACAGGATGCAGCTGATGTAGGCCATAAAAGTGACACCTGCACTTACCATCCTCAGAACTGAATGCCCCAGTCAGAACACCAGTCCAAGGATAAGATGAAAAGGCATTTATCATTCAAAGATCATGACCCAAGGGGAAAGTGGGTGGGATGGAATATTGCTACATGGATAAGAAGGACATCTATGGTTATGGTAAGTTTTTACACAACTATTCTATGTCCTTTTATTCCCATGTTGCAGTATTCATAACATAAGGGGGCATACCAAAGCTCATGAGAGGATAAGGGAGGTTGGAGCACAAAAAGTCTCTATAAACCCATGCAGAATTGCCCTGAAAAAAACCTTCTCTAGATGTGGAGACACTCCAACTTGTATTTAGTGAAGGTGTGGACAAAGGACAAAGTAACACTTCCAGGATAGAGGCAGTGTCCAGACCCTTGAATAAGCCCCAGAGGAAGCTATAGCCCTGGTGGAATCAAGCTTAACTGAGGAAGAAAGTTTTTCCCCCCCGAGACAAGCAGCAGAAAGAAATGGCTTTAGATATCTAAGAGGAAACAGTGTGTTGAGAGAGAGGTTTACCCAGCACCCTAGGGTGAAAAGAAACAATTGCTCAGACTTCCTAATGGATATGGTCTTATTTAGGTAACAGCTGAGTTGTCTATGTACATCCAAAGTGTGGAGTACCCTTTCACTGGAGTTTTGAGGGGGTAGGGAAAAAGGCAGGTAAGTGAATGGATTGGTTAAGGGACAAGTCATTAACCACTTTAAGCTTGAAAGGATTGGTACAAAGAGAAAACCTATTCCTGTGGAAAATTAAAAAGGGCTGTGAAGCCATTAAATCTTGAAGCTCAGAAACTCTCTTAGCACAGGTGATGGCTACCAGTAAAACATTTTTCCAAGTGCAGACTTTTGAAGAATCAGAAGCTGCACATTCAAAGGGTGTCCGAGTAGTTTTTTCCAGAACAAAATTCAAATCCCAGGGAAGAGGTACAGGTTTCCTGGGAGGTCTGATGTGCAGGATGCCTTTTAACAGAAGCATAACTTCTAGCCTAGAAGCTAAAGTGGGAGATAAAGCCAGGCATGCAGAAATTACTGATAAATAGGCTTTAACTGAAGAATAAGCCAATCCAGCTTTGAGCAGCTCACACAAGTAAGACAAGACTAGGGGATTATCCACTGAAAATGGATCTAGTTGCTTGTTAAGACACCAAATGGAGAACATCTTCCATTTAGATAAATAGGATCTCCTGGTATTGGGTTTCCTGGCCTCCTGCAGGGCTAGAAGCATGTTGTCAGAGAAAAGCTGTCTGAAAGGAATTAGAAGCCTTTCACACACACTGTCAAATTCAGTTAGATGTTGGTGAATGAGAGATCCCTTGTCTTGTGTGAGAAGATCCACACTTTGAGGTAACTTGTGACGACTGCCCTTGGCTAATTACAGAAGAGGAGGGAACCAATGCTATCTTGGTCAAAAGGGGGTCACCAGAAATATTTTTGGGGTGTCTTGCTGAATCTTCAACAAGACTTTCTGAATAAGTGGGAAGGGGGATGCATACAGAAACATCCCCTTCCATAACAGAGGTAGTGGAGCTCCAGCATAAAATTTTGGAAGTTGTCTGTTCAGTGGGGATGTAAAAAGATCTATTTGAGGCAAACCCCACTGGTGGAGAATGTCCAGAAACGCATCCCTGTGGATCATCCATTTATGGGCTTGTGTCGCAGATTTGCTCAGTGTGTCTGCTAGAACATTTTGAGTTTAGGGGATTTAACTTTGCTTGTAAAGCAATCTCCCAAGCTTAAAGAGCTAACTTGCATAGAAAGTAAGACTTTGTCCCCCCCCCCCCGTTTGTTCACATATCAAAGAACCATGGAGTTGTATGTGAACAGTTTCAAGAGGCCTGGTTGAAGAGATGAATGGAAGGCTTGAAGTGCCAAAATCAGGGCTCTCTCTCTTTGACGTTGATGTGTTGTTTTCTTATCAAAGGAGACCACAGGCCTTGGACCTTTAGGTTCCCCAAAGTTGCTCCCCACTCCAGGTCTGAGGCATCTGTAAACAGCTCCTGAAGGGGATCTGGTGGCTGAAGGGGGAGTCCTGGATTCTGAGATATTTGCTGAATCCATCAATGCAATTCCTTTTTCAGGTGCTGAAGAAGTGGAATAACAAACTCCAGAGGATGAGCACGCAGACCGAAGTGTTTTCAGGTACCACTGGAACTTTCACATGTGAAGTCTGGCTAGGGGCAGCACTGGTATAACAGAAGCCATGAACCTTAACATACTGAGGAACTGTCAAAGAGGTAAGAGGAAGCAACTGCTGGAAGATTATCAGCAGAGACTGTATCTTTTGCAAAGGCAGAAAGGCAATCATAAGGTCTGTCCTTAACCTGCAGCCCAGGAAGACCTGATCCTGAGAAGCGGTTAGTGAAGACTTGTTTAAATTGATAGTCAATCCTAGACTTAGCAGCAAGTAGATGGTGGTTTGATGGTTCTCGTACAAAATATCTGGATGTTTTGCTTGGATAAGCAGTTCATCCAGGTAAGGGTAGATGAAAATTTCCTGTAGTCTGTAGAAGGCAATGACAGGAGCCAAACACTTTGTGAATACCCTTGGAGCCATAGAGAGTCCAAAGGGCAAAGCACAAAACTGAAAATGAGAGGAAGCAACAAATTTTCTGAATAGAGGGTGAATGGGAATATGAAGGTATTCATTCTTAATCTCTAGGGAAAACAGAAAAGCATGAGGGATCAAGAGGGGAAACAGAGTTTATAGTGTGAGCATCCTAAAGCTGGGACCTTGTAGGAAAAGATTGAGCTGGGACAAATCTAAAATTGGTCTTCAAGGATCATCTTTTCTGGGGACTAAGAACATCCTGGAATAGAACCCTTTTCCTCTTTTCATGAAGGGAATTTGTTGAGTGGTCCCCTGTGAGACCAAGTCTTGAATCACCTGTAGAAAGAGATGGATCTGGTTCCTTGGGGGTTGTGGGATGCCCATGAAGAGTGGAATGGATTTCTAAGTCATGAAATAACCATTTTGAACAATGAACAGAACCCATTTTTCTGCCTGTACAGGTAGATAGGGAGTGAGAGGCACTGGGAAATTAATGTTTGTGAGTATGGCCACGTAATCGCAGACTACCTGGTTGTCCGGAAATAGGGTCTTATGGTCAGAAGATGGCCGAGACCTAGCTGGAGTATGTTTGCATGAGCTCTTCTTATGAAGCTGAGAAGAAACTGGGGTTCTTTTCCTTATAAGGTTAGACTTGGAAGGGCAATTTCTGTGATATTTTGGAACTGGAGAGACAAGAATATGTTTCAGTTTCTAGAGTTTTTTCCCTTTCTTTTTGTGTTTTGAGGATGGCGGCATTTTCACCAAAAAGGGATGAGTTGTCCAGGGGTACATTGATTATTTTTGCTTTGAAATCCTCATGAAAAGGCTGCAGCCTTAGCCAGGAGTAACTGGAGGACAGATCCAGATTGCTGTTGATCTTGCAGAGACTCTGCAGCATCATAACTGCATTTAATGGGCAACTTAGGAAGAAAGTGTCAGGAGTGATGAAAGCTGGGACTTGGCTGCTAAATCTGGAAGATCTGTAAGCAATTTAGAAGCCTGAAAAAGTAGGGCCAGTCCATACTTAGACGTATGTGCCTGATAATTAAATATAATTAATGGTCCTAAAAGCCAGAGTGAGAGAGGTGCAGAACTTTTTTCCAAGCCTCTCCATCATTTTACTGTCCTTATCTGAGGGCAACAGGATAGTGGAAGGCAGCACCCTAGAAGCTTTATCTGCAGTGCTGAAATTACAGCTGGATCTGCAGGAGGGCATTTGAATAGAAACTTACTGTCCTCAGGGACTTTATAAAACTGTCTGGCCTTTTGGTCATAGAAGGTTGAGAATCAGGGCTTTTGGATGCTGAAAGAAAAGCATCCTGAAAGGCCGGCAACACAGCTGGGATAGCAGAAGGTGAAGGAGAGTCTATTTGTAAGAGGTCATAGTACCTCTTTTATACTTCTGAATCCTGAGAGCTTTCACACTTGAAAAAATCCCACATCTTTGACAGTTTCACCAAAGGAAATAACTTCCTCAGGTGAGTCTCCACCATTAGAGTTAACCTCAGGAGAAGCATAACCCAGGGGAGTCCGTCTGTGTGGAGTAGGCCAGAGACTCATCTGAAGATGAATCATCTTTTTCAGAGGCCTCTTGTTCCAGAGTAGCACTCCTAAGTAAAGGAGTTAGAGGTAATACAAGAGTAGGTGGCTGAGTAGAGAAGGGCCTGAGTGCTAAAAAGGCATTCAGGATTCTCTGAGAAAAAGCTTGCAAATCTGGAGAAAGATCCTGTGAAGGAGAAAGATGTTTTTGCTTCTTCTGTGGAGGATCTCCCTAGGCTGGAAAGGTTGGGCCAACATAAGCCTAGGCTCTGGCACTGACATAGACAAATCCTCTATCATTAAGACAAGAGAGGTACCAAAAGGTATGTTCTAAAGGAGTGAGCCACGGTTCCCCTGTACCATCCATAACAGAGGTCTGCAATGCCTTTGTGGACGTGCATAAGGAACTCTCCCTAATGGCTTCTAAATTAGTTCCTGTCAAGGGATGAGGGCCAGACACTGTACAGTCCCTTTACTGGCCTTGAGAGGGACATCTGAGATCAGAGGTGCAGCCGAAGATTCAAGTCTTACATTTTTCACCTTTTTCAGAGGCTCACCTGAGGCACCATTCATAGTGAGCACTAATCACTTTAACCTCTGGTTCTCTAGGTAAATATTAAGCACCGAAACATGACTACACAGCACCTTAGGAACAAATGCCTGACAAATGGCACAGGCCTTGTAGTCGTGAGCAGACCCCAGGCAGAAAAGAAACTGATCATGACTGTCTGTGTGGAATCTGTCTTCCACAGTGGCACTTGCCCTTCTTGCATGGCATTGACCAAAGACAAAGAAGAAGTAGCAAAAGCACAAATAAATCTTCCCCAATGAGGCACTTCTCAATGTAGAAAAACTTCAGTGATCAGACAAGTGGTAGAAGCTGGTGTTTGGACTAGCAGCAGAGAAGTTCTGATGATGGTATGTGCATACGTCACTTTCATGGCCTATGTCGGCTGCATCCCGAGTGCAACATCATACGTACCTAGCAGTAGTTTAACTCTTTCGTATACTGGCCAGATGTTCAGGTCACCTAGGCAGGGAATCCCTCATGTTATGAATACTGCAACATGGGAATAGAGGGACATTGGCCTAACCAAACATAAGGCGTGAAGAAATTTCTTCTGGGAAAGGTATTGGCAACAAGGAAGATTTTTCCATGAAAGAAATTTCAAGGCCACAGAAGAAGCTGACTCTAAAAAGTCTCAGTTAGAGACTCCAGCTATAAATTTAGGTTCAAGGGAGGGGCAGACTGTTTCACTGGTGGACTTAGAAGAAAAAACCCTCTTAAAGCCTTGTACAATTTGACACCAACAATAAGGAATCTGGCTGAGGGAGAAAATTAGAAATTTTAGCTAGCTCTACTTTAACCATGGGAAAACTGGCACATGCATCTAATTAACAAAGTCACTAAAAATTATAAAACATCAGTAACAGAAGCCTCCAAAGGACTGATCTGATAAGATGTCCAGAGAGCAAAATGTTTCCAGTTACTAAGACAGACCTTTCCAGCAGTCCTTCTGGGATGCTGACAGTATCAACATCATGAGTCAAAGCAGGGTTCATACATGTTATTGCAATTGGAAAAAACAAGTGGCTAATTTTAGATTCTGGAGGTCATCAAGGTGAGGCTTCCTAGATGGGGGACAGAAGATCTGGAGCTGGGTATAGAAGCCAATGTGGCTTCTTGAGATAAGGTCTTAACAGAGGGAACCAAATTTGCCTGGGACAGGAAAGGGGTACTTAGCTCTCTGGTGCAGAGCAAAAGTTATCATATCTGTAAAAATTTCCAAAACAGGTTAATTGGAGAATAATCATTTAGGATCCTAGAAGGTCACTGCTAGACTACAGCATCTCTCAGGTACTGTCTGTCTTAGAGGATCAAGATGAATTAGGTGCTGCAATTGGTGTTGCCCAGGGATGCAAAAGGATTGCTGCAAGATAACCCCAATGGCTAAAAATGGTCTGAACCACCATTGGCTTGGAGACCATTTATAAGGGATGAGGATCATCTGGCTCAGCCTGTCCACAATGCAGTTGGACTTCCTGTGCATATGTATTGCTACAAGAAAGTGGTGTCAACTTATTGCCTATTGCTTTCTGACAAACAGGTAGGACTTGTTCCCTCCCTGCTTGTTTGTGTGTCATACCCCCACCATGTTGTTGGTCTGAAAGGAGATCACACCAAAAGGGAGGAAGTCCTGAAGTTTCTGCAATGCTAACAGAACCACCCTCATCTCAAGTAATTGATATGAATCTTGGCCTCCTGAGCATTCCAAATATCTTGGACCATCCTCCCCTGAAAGTGCCCGCATCCCACACTCCAAGTTGAAGGTGTCAGTGACCACTACTAAAACTGGAGAATGGAGAAGGAATTATCTTACTGTGTGTCAAATAGGGAAGAGATCCACCAATGTAGACAACTCCTGCACATACTAAATTAGAGTGATGGGTTATCTTGAGATTGTAGGTCAGTTGAGACCATTAATTGCACGGTAACCATTGTAACACTCTCATGATAAATGACCATCAGAATACAAGAAGCCATGAGACTCGGGGACTCAAGACCAGACAACCTGGAACTTGTCACAAGCCAGGGGATCCTGTATTACCTTATAAACTGCCTGTATTATTTCTGAGGGCAAGGACACTACATGGTGAGATGTGTCCAAGTGGCAGGTATTGAACTTTACGGACAGAGTAGGTTCTAGTAGAGATTTTTTGATATTGATTGTGATACCTAAAGACAGGCAAATCTGGAAAAGGTGATTCCTGCCTTTCTGAAAGGATTAAAGTACTGTGGCAGCCAAGAACCAATCATCTAAATATGGGAGCACTCTAGTTCCTTGAAGTGGATGATGAGCTACAGCCATGCCCAAGCACCTGGTGAATACCCAAGAGCTGTAGTGAAACTGAAGGGCAGGGACCCTAATCTGATAGGGTCTGGCTCATACTCAGAAGTGAAGAAACCTTGTGGACACTGCAGTAATCCTGGCATGTAAGAAAGGATCCTGTAGGTCTCCCATAGACAAGGCAGACTCAATTGCACCATGACCATTATCAACAGGGTCTTCTTAACAAATGTGTTCAGGTAACAAAATTGGTCTGAGGTGTTTGCTCTTTTTTTGGGACCAGAAAGAATCTTAAGTAGTGATTTGAATCTAGCTGGTCTGGTGGGACCTTTTTGGATGGCTCTTTTTTCTACTACAAACTGAACATCCTTTTCAGCTGCTTTTAAGTGGTCAGGTGATTCACTCAGGACTGTCCACTAAAATCAGTGAGGGGTGGAAAAGGGTACGCAGTAGCCTCTGGATATTATCCCTCTTACCCAGGAATTCTGCATGATGGCCATTCACATGGGGTGTACAGGCATATGTGAACCCCTGCCTGCCTCCAGAAAGGGAGTCAGGTAGCCCTGCATGGATATGACTGCTGCTGGTTAAGAAATAGCCTATGATATTCATGATTTTGAAGTCCTCCTTGACCTCTGGGTCTGTATCCATTGAATGCCGCCTCTGCCAGTAGAAGAACTGAAGAGAGGATGCTTAGATTTTCAGAGAGAGAGACTTAGGTCCTTTCCGGTTCTGACTGTATGGCTTCTAGGTATTTTCAATTCTCACTCTGATGGCAGATAATGTCCTTCCATCCTGATCACACTTCTAGAGATGTTCCTTGACAGTAGGGTTAAAAAATGATTGATCATATGGAGCTTTGGTGAAGGATGCTTTGAGATTAACCAAAAATTTGCCCAAGTGTAGCCAGCAAGATGACTCATGGAAATATCTGACCCCATTGCCAGGGCTACTATACTGGCTGCATTATGCATAAACCAAAATAAAGAGGAAAATTATTGCAGCAAACTGTGTTCAATACAAATATGAAAAAACAAAACAAAAAAAAGAACAGAAATGTTCACAATTTAATCGTAAAAAATACAAAGCCTTCAGGTTTCCCCTTCATCAGTGCATAACCAGTAATAAATTAGAATCATTTAAATACATATCATCTGACACAGCCAGCCAATCAACATAAAACATTCATTAAACTATTAGTGCAATTTAAAAACATACTTTCTATTATTAGTGCAAGCTCATTTGCCTTTTAAGTAGAAAAGGTTTCAAGCTTACAGCCCCATTTAAAGCTGGGGGCATATCAGCATATAATTCAAGTATCCAAGTAAGTTCAGCATTTTCTAATTTATTATCTCCACCCCTTGTTTTTTTCTGAATCACTGTAATAACTCTAAATTTAAACCTATGTGCAGCACCATAATCTAAGATATGTTTCAATAAAGCATTCATTTCTACCTTCCTTTTGATTTCAGATCTGTGTTCAATAATACTCTCTTTCAATTTTCTACAGCATTTTCCTACATAGAACGTAGAACACAGGATACATGTAGCCAAATAAGCAGTATACATTGTAGTACAATCAGCATGAGTAGTAAAGTCATATTTCCTTTGGCTTATAGGATGTGTAAAACAAGTATAAGTGACTATATCCCTACAACAACTACATCCAAGGCAGGGATAAGTACCCTTTTTATTACTGGCAGTCACATCACCTCTTCTCAGGACATTTGTAAGTGAGCATGTTTACACTATATGCACTGCTGTATTTTAGATACTCTTCAAAAAGTAAGAAAATTGTCATGGAACTTGAGGATGGTGGGGCTGGTAAGAAGTGAGCATAATTGTATTCATGACTTTCATAATGATGACATTGCGTGTTACACAGAGTATGCTTTTTTATGAATTTGTAAAAGGTCTTGAGAGTATGGGAGCTTCTGTTTTATGGGATAACATTCCACTTTACTAGGAATAATTTAGGAACAATTTTTCTTCTACTGCTGGTGTGTAGTGAACTTGCCATCAGTGGTCCTTGGTATAAATGATGAACTCCAAAAATGTTGGATATTTTTGCGTGGCAGTTAGTAGCATTCATTTAATAGTCTATAGGTTAGGACATTAAAAATGAATGCTGCCCTACCCTAAATAGCAAGCCATTTAGATTTGTTGACTGACAGGCAATGTATTTCATAACATGGTCTAATATGGATAAAACTAAGACATTTATTCCATCTTTTGGAAGATATTGAGGCTCTGGGACAACTGTTACACAATGACAGGTAAGGAGGTTATTAGCTGAGGCAACAAAACTTTAAAGGCAAGGTCTTGTCTTGCTTTGTTAAAAGGTCAGATATTCTGTAGGCTACTTTGAGGTGGATAACTACTTTCTGAGACTGTTAATATGGTTATCTACTAAATAGATTCATAGGTGTGTACTAGGCTAACTCTATCAAGTAGAGCCACTAGAGTGATCCCTGGGGTGAACTTTCTATTTCCCATCCACTCATCAAGATTTTTCTTGAAGAGGGCCAGTGAGGTACACTAAACATATGGGAAGTCTATTCCAGACCATGGGAAGTCTCTGGGTTATGAACCTGTCCCTCCAGCATGTTCTGTTGATTGTGGTAATGAGGTTGAGTTCCCTGGAGTGTGTGGTGCAGAAGGATTGGAATTTCTTTAGCTGTAGCATTTCTAACAGAGCTGAGTCAGACAGGGCTTTGTAAGTCAAGCAGAGATCGCCTCTTAGTAGATGATATGAGACAGGGAATAGCTGGAGTTTTTTTTGAGTCTGTTCATGTAGGGCATGTGTTTAAGGCCTAGGATCCTCTTCATGAGGTACTTTTGTGGCCTTTCTAGCTGTTGCATGTGTCTAGTGAGGTACATGCCAAATGGTGCATACTACTTGATGATTGGCCTAATGAGGAAAGAGTAGAGAGAGATGATGACCTCTTTCTTCCTGGATGCAAAACACTTGGTGATGAGATGTGCCACATAGAAGGACTTTCTGATTACAGTGGCAATGATGTCTACATCACTTGGGGAGTAACAATGGCTTCAAGCTTGCAGTCATCTGCAAACGTGGTCAGCCAATGTCCCTCCATGTTGGCCTGGACTTCTGAGAAGTAGATGCCAAACAGGAGAGGACCCAGGACCGATCCCTGTGGGACTCCACTTGTGACTGGTCAGCAGTCTGACTTGGAGTCCGCTACTTTCACACTGTGTTCTGTAAGTCAGTTTGCAACCCACCTAGTGGTATAGGGGTTGATGCCTAGTTTGATTTCATCAATAATTCCTGAGTGGGGAATGGTATCAAAGGCCTTGGCCAGATTGAGGTAGGCTGTATGAACTGCCTTGCCCTCATCCACAGCTCTGGTGACTGACTCAAAGAAGTCAACCAGGTTGAGCAGGCATGATCTACCTTTCACAAAACCAAATTGGTGGGATCTAGAGTTTGGAGATTCTCTATATTCTTCTTAATTAGGTCCATGATGATGCACTCCATAGCCTTACATATCAGACTCATCAGGCTAATGGGGCGATAATTCCCAGGGTCTGTAGTCATTCCCCCTTTTATTGTAGTGCTGCACCATTTGGTAGGGTGAAAGCCCAATGTGAGGCTGTGATTGAACGGGGCACATAGATGTGGTACCAGTTCACTTTGTAGTTCATGTAGAACATATCCAGGGATACTGTCAGGTCCCATGGAAGCTGTATTCTTGGCCTTGGACACTGCAGCTTTAACCTGTGCTGCAGTAATGCTGGGTGCCTGGCATTCCTCTGGTATTGTGATTGGTCCATTGGGAGGGAGAGGGGTAAAGTTGCCACTGAATCTGTCGGCCAGTATGTTGGCAATATCTGTTGGCTCAGTATAGGAGGTACCATTATGCAGGAACTCAGAGCAAACCTGGGTATTGCCATGGAGATTCTTGATACAGCTATAGAAGGCTTTGTGGTTGTTTTTAGTGTCTGCCAAAATTCTGCCTTCAGACCTGGCTTTAGAGGTTTTGATGAGGGATCTGAATTTTTTGTTGAGGCTAATAAGGGAGCTTTTCCAGTCTTGAGACTTCACCTTTTTCCTGCAACAGTTTCTTCCTTCTTTTGTAGAGTTAATGGCAGGGGACCACCAGATTTTGGAAGAGAGCGTCTTGGTTCTGTTGGGTATGGCTAGTTCCTTGTATTTATGTACGTGCTTATACAGTGCATTGGTGTATGATTCTGTCAAAGTCACCTTTGGGAAGTTTTTCATAGTGGTTACCTTTGTGGGGGTGTGTGGGTAAGATGTGGATTTCCATGGTGATTAGTCTGTAGTCAGATCTAACTGGGGAAGAATTGACTACTGGTATAGAGCAACGGTTGCCCATGTTAGTAATAACCAGGTCAAGGATGTTGCTTCCCCTAGTGGGAGTAAGAATGAGCTGGTCTAGGGCATTGGAATTGATGAATTCCAGGAAGCGTTGGGGCAGGTCTATTGGTCCATGAGTAGTTTTCCCAATTGAATGAGGGGTAGTTAAAGTCATACAGTATGAGAGTGTTGGGTTGGACCCTAATAGTTTCCAGGATGCTTAGAAACATGGAGTGAAAGTCTTGGGATTTAGTTGAGGACCTATAGCAGGCTACGACCTGAATCGCCATCCTACCCAATGTTAGTTGTACCTGAAGTATCTCAGATGCATTATGCTGGGCTACTAGTCTGGAGGTGTGCATATCCTTTATGAATATGGAGACACCACCGCCTTTGGAGCTTCGGTCCATGTCCTTCGACTGAAAGGTATGGAATAAATGATAGCCTGGTAGCGCAGGGGTGCTTTCTGCTGCTTTAAACCAGATCTCCATTACAGCACAAATGTCGATGTTCTCCATTTTGAGGAGTGCTTCGAGCAAATGCATCTTGAGATTTAGACTTCTAGCATTAAAAAGATATATATATATATATATATATATATATATATATATATATATATATATATATATATATATATAACCTGTTTGTGTATTTCTAGTATATTTTCTGGTATTAGTTTACCATTTTCCCACCCAAATAAAAGAAAAAAGGCACCAGAATTGAAATGACCCCCTTGGGATTGACATCAGACCTACCTAAGGCACATGGGGTAGGATGATTGGCAGGTAACTGCCTCTCAAGAAATAAGAGGGGGCGGGGCTATGACATCTGTCATACCCCTCTTGACATTGCTTTCTACACCCTACATTTGAATAATTCCATGGAATATTTAGTACTATTAGTACTACTAGAATATAGTAGTCTAAGTGCTACCACGATTAATTTTGTAGTACAAATGATGGAATGGGTATTAAAAAATAACTTTTTTGTGTTTGAAGAATATTATAGACCATTAAAAGGGGTGGCAATGGGGTCAAGTTGTGCCCCTATTTTTGCTAACTTAGTTTTTTGTATGTGGGAGAAGAAATATATATTTGGTACTGAATTTTCCAAAGACTGGATACTATACACCCATTATTTGGATTACATGTTCATTTCAATGGAGAGTAGACAGAGAAAGTATTGAAATTTGAGAGATTTATTAATATTTGTGAATATTTTCAATTTACACACATTTACAATTCAAATGTCATAGATTACTTGGATGTAAGGTTGACTAAAAACACTATCCAGAACTGTTTTGAATCAATGGTTCATAGGAAACCTACATATTCTAATAGTTTTTTTTGAGATTTGAAAGTCAACATCCACTATATATTGAGAAATCTTGTAAGGGGCCAGAATGTGTTCAACTTTGGAAGGGTTAACAAAAGAATTGACGTTGCTGACCCAAATGTTTAGGAATAGGGGATACCTCACGGAATTGGTCGAGAAATTTAAAGAAGAGATTACAATAGGCTGGGGTAATAAATTTATTCCCCTATTAGGACAAAAACAAGCTATTAAAACCTTACAAAGTAACCAGACAGAGAGATATACACATTCTATGGTTATAGAATTTAGTTCATTTGGTAGCGAGGTACAAAAGATCCTCACTAAGAATTGGGTGATACTGGAAGGAAATGAAGAGTATACCCACTTATTAGGTACAGGCCCACTGTTTACCAATAGAGTGGGGAAAAATATGAAATATTTATTAGAACATACAAAACAGTTAAGTACAATTAGACCTACTAATAAATGTGGTAGGTGTAATCAATGTTCACTAATTTTAGAAAGTAGTGATTATAAAGTAGGAGAAAAGATACCCACTATTAGGATGGTTGGTGGCAATTGTCAAACAAGAGGGTTTATATATATTGTCATATGCCAAAATTGTTTGAACTTCTATGTGGGGAAAACAGAAAGATCCCTAAGGCAAAGAATTTATGAACACACACATGCTATGGAAACAAAGAACAAAAACAATGCCCTTTTTAAACACTCAGAAATATGTCCCAATTTCATTAGTTTCAAGTTCGGTATACTGGAGATAGTAAAAAGGAACATTAGAGGGGGCGATTGGGGGAATGAGTTAGATACTAGGGAACTGCATTGGCAGTTGACCTTGAATGCAATAGAATCCCCAGGTATTAATGAATATTTATCTATTCGGCCAGTATTAAAACAGAGAGCTAGAAAACTGTGAATTATTGAAGTAATATCTTTTATTTTTAGTCCATATACATAGTATTTCTCTAGGTATATACATTAGGTGAATTGTTGTTCTGTTAACATACTTCCTGAGTAGATGTTTAATAATTTTTAGAGAATTGTTTTTTTTAAATGTTAATTGGACACTAATTAGGAACACAAGTGTATTTAAGTGTAAAGAGGAGGGAAATACAACAGTTTGATAAAGTCTGGTATTGTTACAGACGAAAGCGCTTACTTTACTGTTGGGATTTTGGAGTTTTTTTACCCTTGCTGTGGACTCTGTTAGAGAGCTGTGCAATAAACTTCATTGTGCTTGGATCAACTCTATTGTGCTTGGATTCATAGAGGTGAGCGGACAGTTCTTCCCTGGGTTTGTTTTTTCAAAAAAATATCTTTGGTAATGGTAAGAACATTGTCAAACTTTGGGTGACTGGAGTGTTTTTCCAAAAATTTGTTGAGAGATTTGCATCACTTATTCACTAAAAGCTGGTCTCAGCATCTGGGTCCCAAATATTGACTTTCCTTATCTCCATACAAGCAGGTATGACCATTAACATAAACCTATAATGAGCCCCATAAAAGTGAATATGGTCATTGTACAAAATACAAGTATTATGAATAGCAAGCTAATGACCCTCACAGAAGCAGGACACTGCACGTACACAGCATATCTGACGAACAGTACTGTAATCTGAAGGCCCTTAGCCAAATGAAACATTTAAGATGGATAACAAGACTATGTTAGACTTAAATGATACACCTGAAGAGGCCCTCTAAGGCAAAAGCAATTGCAATAGAGGTTATTTTATAACTACTATCTTGTATAAAAGAACATTTTTTTTAATTTTTTAACTTTAGGTAGGGATCATGCTTCAAAAAAAAATTTATTTCAAAACAGAAGATGCATTGTAAAAGGGTGACTTATTTGTTGGGTGAACAGTCCTATTTGAGATATATATATATATATATATATAACAGGTAAAAAGGACACCATATCTAATTGGATATGCAAAACAGGTGAAAAGGACAACCACTTGTCCAGCTGAAATTCAGATCATCTGCCACCTCCCCCTCCATGATCATTTCAACACTAATAATTACTGTATGTTGAATAAAGAAATGAAGACCGCTATTGTTGAATCTGTTACTGGTATGGTTCTTTCTCGCATCACTTTATGCCCAGGTAATAGATCTAGGGGATGTGATCTAGAGTATTATCTTGTTTGGCATTTTAGTCCTGCAGCTTTTACAGGCTACAGGTTGTACATACATCAGCGTGTTTATAATCTCTATGGATTTCTGATTTTACTTTTGTTTAACTTGGGGTAGGAATGATAGGGTATTATTCACAGTATTTTTTACTGCATTATGACTGTGTGGATATTTATTTTTTAGTTGAGTATATTACTAGGCTGCACTGGGGAGAGCCTTTTATTAGTTCCACATAGCATTACGAGAGATTTTTCAGTATTTAGTGGAAGTCCATTGTTATAAAACCAATTCCAGAGAAGTTTGAAGTAATTTTTTGTAGGGAGGATTTCATTTCTTTCACCGGTTTTGCTGCCCTAGTGATCACAACGTAGCAGGCATGAAGCAAATAGTTTGAGGTTGATGAGCTACCACGAATGATCAGTGACGACCAAAGAAAATAGAAAAGGGCCATGGACTGGGAAGACACCCATATTATGTGGGGTTAGAATGACACTTGGTAGAAACTGTGACTTTTTTGCCAAATGGGTAGGTTCCGACCCACAAACATGTTCTACACTTTTTAAGCATTACTACACAAAGGCATTTTTTTATATCAAAGAACATTACCCATAGCAAATTTTCATTTCTGATAATTAGGTATAGGTCAATGAAAGCCTGGGAAGAAAAACTCAGATTTTTTTTTTTTTACAAAGATTACACACAGAATGACTGTCTACAAATAGTACAGGTATTTACAGAATACATACTTTAAACAGTGTGTATAAATTTGCAGAGTACATGAATATTTCTGCTTTGTAAATATATGGACCCTGCTTATCACAATATATAAAGCATCATATATCTTATTTATGAGTAATTTCATTGTAGTGGAGTTTATTTTCCATTTGGTGGTGGTGGGGAATAAAATATATGAAATCATGCATTTTTGTTATAAACAAATGACAGGTTTCTTACAGGCATTATTTTGGTGATTAGTATTTAGAGCTCTAGTCTTTAGAGAAGAACAAGATAGGATGCAAGTAAATTAGTAGGTTGGAGGGTAGCAAGTAAGTGTTATGTACCAAGAAGGATGGTAGCAGGAGTGTAGGCTGAAAGGAGAGTGAAAGGTGGCTGTGAAGGAAGAAGCAGTAGAGATGAAAGTAGAAACCGTGAGTAGTAAGAATCTGAGAATAGAGATGAGGTACTAGTAAAGTTGTAAGGGTGGGAGCAGAGAGTGGTGTTTAGGAATAGCTACCCAATAGAGTGAGGGGTGGGGAGTCTCTGGGACTAGGACTAAATTGGACTCCTTGCAAGCTACGTACAGAGAATTAGATGAGTGGTGAAACCAGTCTGTAATTTAAAAAAAAAAAAACAGATGGAAGTTACATAGCTAGTCTGTGGGAATGCAGTAGCAGTGACATTTGTCCATCAGACGAGCTTTTACTTACTTTTTGAAAGAGCTCAGCTCTTGGATTGACTCAATTGTTAATGGGATGTGGTTCTAGGCTTTGGCAATATTAGTTGAATACAGAAGTCTCCTGCACTACTGTATGTTTTGATGATAGGTAGAAGCAATTTATCTCTAGAATGTAAAGCCCTGTTTGGGGAGTATGACTGAACAATATTGTTTGGGTAGGGGGAGTTTTGGGGATGATGAAGTCCACAGCTTACCGTTGCAAGTTAGGGGTGTGTTAAGTAGTGTGGGAGTTGTAAGTAGTTTAGCAATTTTGACAGCCAAAGAGTGGTGTTCCCTGAAAAGCAGGCTGAAAGCAAATTTTGCTGTTTTTATTTTCCAATTTAATTTTAACACTTGTCAAATTTGTTTAAAAGTGTGATCTGAAGGTTAGGTGTAACATATAGGATAGATGGGAAGAGAAAACAGTTGGTATACATTTTCTACCTATATCAGTGACGAATGCTTTAAATCTGCATAGGGATTCATTTTTTTTTTTTTTTTTTTAATTGCGATATGCAGAGGTCTAGTTCTGGCTGCTCATCTATGACGACACCTAGTAGATTTGCTTCAGTTACCTGTTCAAGCCTGGTGTTGTGGGCAGAATTTAATACAACAAATTACGTTTTGTGTAGACAGTCATTTGGAAGTAATTAGATTTTGGGGAGGGATTTAGGAGTTGTGAGTTAAACCATGACTTGACAGAGGAAAATGATTCTTGTGCAAGGTTGTGTAGCTTTGACATAATTTTGGCAGATTAGACCAGTGTGGAATCATTTTCATATAGACTACAGTAGCGTATATAGCTGCTTGCTGTATGAAGGTTGCTAATGAAGATGTTAAAAAGTAGAGACCTCAAAAACATCCTTGTGGAACTCCAATGTTTATGGGGAGGAAACAGGGGAAGTCAGTTTGCCATTTTATGGCATGTGGTATATTTGATAGCTATGAAACCAATGCAAGGAGGATTTAGGTAGGGGTAAAGACAAGCGTTTTTGAAGACATTTCAGTTGGGACATGGTATAAAAAGGTTTGGCTAGGTTTAAGAAAGTGATGAAACCAAGATACCTTTATTTCTTTATATATTTATGGTTGAAGTAAAGATCAGTAGAGCAGTGCTACGTGGTTGTGGTGTGTAAGGGACAGACTTTTTTTAGTATATAGCAGATTGTTCACAGATGCATTTCTCTAGTACTTGCATAAGGTGTTAGAATAGCTATTGGCTTGTAATTGAAGAGCTATCCCTTTTGTGAAGGGGTATGACAAACAATTTTTTCCAAATTGATGGGACAGTGTGGTCAGCCAAGCATCAGTTTATCAGGACTGACATGGGATAGGAAATTGCTTCTGCTGCTACTTTTAAGATGAAGCAGACTGTCTGGGTTTTTTGCTCATAGCAGTTGGAACAGGTTGGAGAGACAAATGTTCAAGGAAGTTCGTAGATTGATGGAGTACTGCAGGTCTTTGACTGGATGTGTTACTAAAACAGGTATTAAATCGATTGGCAATGCTGTGTTCGTTTTTTGATAGGATGTGTGGCTTGTCCTGCATTCAGCAAATTATTAACAAGAGTTTAGGGTTATTAAGCGTGCTTGTTTTGGAATTTGTAGAAACAGGTTTTCTTATTTCTGGTTGTAAGCTTGTAGGTTATCGGTTTTGTTTTTTGACATTTTCAATGCTTTGGGAATGGAGGAGTTATTTGTACAGATGGCATTTATCTGGAAAATTGGTTATGGTTGTGTCCATCAGGGAAACTTTTTGTTTTTTTTTATGCAGCTTGGTTCTGGAATTAACTGACATTCCTTGATAGAATAAATCTGCTGAGTTTAGGTTTGAAGGGGCCTTACTAATTAAGATTTATGTCATCCATTACAATTAATCAGTTGTGCTTGGTTAGATATTTTTGCAAGAGTTTCTAAGATTTTAATGGCAAAAGGTGGGACATAAAAGCAATGAAGAGCTTGGTAAGCTTATATAAAGTTATTTTAAAAAGGATTCAGCTGCAGCTTTGCCTGTGTCCACAGTATAACCCATAATGCTGTCATTCTTTTTAATAAAGTAATTATTCCATCTCTGTTCATGTCTGATATAGCTGCCACAGAAAGTCATACAGTTATGGATAAAAAAAAAAAAAAAAAAGTGTGTGTGTGGGGGGAGTCCATCTTTGAACAAAGATTCAGTTATCACTGAGGCCCTGTGGCACACAGGGATAAAGCCCTTAAAGCACACCAGACAACCTATGTTTGATTAGCAGCACAGGAGGGGCCACAAAGGTATAATGACAGCAAGTGGCCATGTCAGCTCACCTATACTGGGGGAAAGAGGCAGCCTAGGATCACTACAATAACATAGAATACAAGTTTGGTGTGTTATGTGCTGCATAGGTGGGGTGCTGCTTAATTAGGAGGTGCAAATGCATAGACATACACATGCACCTCCTGAGGGTAGTAACTGAGCAACTCACAAGGCAACTGCAGGATAGCAGAAGTTTAGGCACAGTATGACACTACACCAGTGCCCTTGATCTCTTCACCAGCACTGGATATAGTTCATGTTGAGCCTGAGGCAGGATGGGTAGACCTGATGAATGAGTACAGGAGCTAGTGGCAGTTGATGGTTAGCTGTGAGGAAGAAAAGAAAAAAAATTCAGTTTTCACTAGTAATGAGTGGGGCTGAACTGCTGAAGCCATTAACTCAGGTTAGGATGGCAAATGACATTAAGCACAGAATATTTTTAATGGAGAATATTTTTAATTTCCTTTGTGTGGCTTACAGATGGGATTTACTGAGTTTTGTCAGCAATGTTCAATTCATTGTTCAAGTACATTAACTAGATTTTCAGTTTGCAGCATCTTATGATGCCATTAATGTAAAGCCCATTATTTTGTGCACATCTTTATTCCATTACTTCACAGTAGTAGGCTGATGTAAGTTTAAGAGTTTGGTTTTGAGATAGCTTGTAACATTGCCATCAAGACTGCAAAAGAAAACCGGTTAGGTTTGTTTTTGTGATTGCTGACTAATCGACGTACAGGTTGACAGGAAGTAGTCAATGAGCTGGTAGAGTATGAAGTATTACAGCATGTGAGGGTTGTTTAAGCTGCCACTGCTATAAGCATATATATATATATATATATATATATATATATATATATGGTTCCTCTTCAGAAGGTCGAACTGCTGAAATCTCGAAATGCATATGGCCGAAGCCAAAGCTCGACCTTCTGAAAGGGAAAGAAAAACAAAAGCAAGAAAGCACAAAACAGTGTTTCTGCAGGGAAGCAAGCCCCCTGGCATGCCCCGCTACTTATTTATTCTAACTCCGAGATGGCAGTATAGCGCAGAAAGGGAAATTTCCCATTCTGCACTGTATGCCAATCCCCATTCAGAAGGTCGAGCTTCTGAAATTTCAAGCATATGGTCTCGACCATATGCATTTTGAGATTACAGCCGTTCGACCTTCTGAAGGGGAACTATATATATATATGTATATTTATATACACACACACGTATATTTACTGCTATAGTTATATACATGTGTGCATATTTATACATCCAAGTGCATTTTATATATATATATATATATATATATATATATATATATATATATATATATATATATACACACACACACACACACAGTTTACTATCAAAAGTGGGAAACTTACTTCATCATCATTCATATAGTTGAGGGTATAGGTGCAAAAGTTTAAAATTCCATGTAGATTTTTTTGTCGCCTCTGAAAAGGTCAAGACATAACCTGCATTCATGTTTTTGAACATCGATGTTTACAGCTGGATTGGAGATTACACTACATTCGGGATTGGGAAATTTACCCATTTCCTCACTGCAGTGGGATCTTGGACTTGGAATATATAATTAGCGGAGGGGGCTTGCCAGCTGCAAAACATTTGTAGGAAATCACCAGACGTCAAGGTAAGTTGGGTAATGTCAATAATGTCAAATTCAAATGATCAACATTACTGCTTTCATTGTTTTGAGTGAACGTTTTTAATTTCCGACTTTTTTTGTTTTGAGTAAGTCATTACTCAAACAACTGCATTTCCGAATTTTGATAGTAAACCTACACACACACACACAGAGGTCATGATTCGGCTTGTATCAGAGGTAGTGGCCCTGGCATAATTCCCAAAGGAAGTGGATTCCCATTAACTTTCTGCCCTATCCTGTTACTAGGACAGCCAGTCTATACTGTAATAAGTATGTTTCCTTAGCGCAGGCTGTGACTTACCAATCATAATATTAATTAACCCCCCCCCCCCAATGCAGGACCACCAGTTCCAAACCCTCTAAATGAGCTGTAGGCCTGCAACAAACAACTATTCTCAGTTTGGGAGACTATGGGCCAGGCTGATGGTGGACCTTTAAGACTTGGTTGATCAATGCCCACTGGACAGTTTAGGGTTTCAGTATTTTTGCCACTGTAATGGGGCTTGGTCCATTAGTCAATGGTTGCTTCCTGATTAGTAGTTCTTTAAGGTATGGAGTGCCCATTTAATAGACACATTCTTTTGATCACTATTCAGCTTTTGACAGCTCTAGCAAATGTGATGTTCCTCCCCCTCAATCACCTGAAACAAAACAGTATCTAAGCCTAACTCTGAGGCATTAATATGGGCCAGGAACTACTTAAAATGTTTGCAACAATCAAAATTGGTTCTAAATACAACACTGCCTTTCTCTAAAAAAAAAAGGCTTGTTTTGCTTTACCTGTCCACTTAGCTCTTAGGTAACCTACCATTGGTCAAACAAGTAAAGAGGCATGCAACTGAAATGGGGACTCATACTAAGGTACAGCCTTCCCTTCACTAACATCTCTTTGCTTTTAAGACCAACCTCAAACTACATCTAAATCATACAAGAATTTGCAAATGCCCTGTATCTCCATGTTAAAAATACCCATCATTTCTTCCCAACTGGATTTTCATCTTAAGTGAATTTATTGCACTCCTCCCATTGGAATCATAGGCACTATTCCTATCAGCTTATATGTCAGCATGATTACGGAAGTGTACTACATTTCTTTAGCTGACAAATTTTGATACTTTCTACTGCTTAGTGGTTATTATATTTATACTAATTTCATTCTTCAGTGTTGTTCTGTACTGTGCATTAATGTCAATTCTTAGTACTCATTAGAGTTAATACTCATATTATTCACTTTTAATCAATTTTACTATGGTTTACACATGTCTTTAGAGCTTGCTTAAAGTTTGTTTTATCTATCTGTACATCTTCTCCCCCCAAGGCCTTTACTGAAAATTGGCACTGTACCCAGTTGGATTTTCCAGATAAACAAAAGCAAATAAAATTTGGAATAAATTCCTGATGACTTCTTAGGCCTAAGAAAGCCTTGACTTGCTTCTTAAAAATAACTACAAGTCTTACTTTAACAAGATTTTAACAGTTAATACCCACTGCTGCTGAGAGCTAGTCTAAAATAATACTGCCCACTATGACCCCAAGAAAATAGGCAACATCCTAGGCAGCAAATTTTACTCTGCCTGCTACTCCAGTCCCAGCCACATTCTACTTACTACAGAAGTAGTACACTCAAACATATCAAAAACTAACATCTCATCTACATGCCAAGATTCGCCAAGAAAGAAAAACCAAATCGTCCAACAAACAACAGCTGCAGAAAGCAAATGTTCAACTTCTTGTTTAAATAATATAAATCGTATGGCTGCTTCTGTTGGAATAATGATTCATCCACTTGATAAAATCAGCAAATCTTTTATTAGAAATAATTGTGAAGTGAACCTAACTGTTAAAAACAATTAAAACAAAGTTCCTGTCAAGCGCTTTTTGTCTTTACAGTGTGAAGACTTCTTCAGACTAATTGCTTTCTCCTACAGTCCTTCTAAATATAACTTTAATGAACAGATTTAAGGTATCGATATTAACTTCGGACCTGTACCAGACCGAAAATGGTGTAACTAATATGCAATTTGAGTACCATGATGTAAAATGTGGAGGTATGTATGAATTGTACATATACATAACAGGAATTTGTGTTTTATTATTCTTTTAACAACTGGGTCCGTTCCTATGGAACAAAGCTGTTTTTGTGTTCATTTTTTGTTTTTGCATTCATGTGTGGTATGTGAACATGGTGCATAGTGTATTCAACTGGGAATGGAGAGCAACAAACAGGTATAATAGGAGAGCAGCGAGTTACTACAGGGTGCAATTGTATTATGATCAATTAAGAAAATTAGGTGATGTCACAGGAAGTTATATTTTTAATTTAATTGTTTTTAACAGTTGGGTTCACTTCACAATTAATTCTAATAAAAGGTTTGCTGATTTTATCAAGTGGATGAATCAGTATTCCAACAGAAGTGACCATATGGTTTAGATTATTTAAACAAGAAGTTGAACATTTGCTTTCTGCAGCTGCTGTTTGTTACATGCCAAGATTATCAGTACCAAATAAGGCCTATCTAGATGAACCCCCTACATAACAGTTTTAAACTTCTCCATTGGTTGCCATCCTGAAGCCTGGAAAACTGACACTATAATGCCCTTACATAAGGGTGGCCCAACCATCCACCTATTAATCTGGGCACTGAAATTTCAAGTCTGAACCATCAACTTGGGCTTTGTCAAATGAAAGTCCTACTTCTTTAACCTAATTAATTTCTTTGAAAGTCAGTGAAGCAGTGGATAGTTGTTATGCAGTACACACAGCAGATCTGGTCAAGGTCTTTGACATTTTCTCTCATGCAGGCAAGACTTGTAAATCTGAAAATAAATCCTAATGCTGTGCATTGAACAGCTAACCAGTTGTCTGGCAGAATGAAGAGGTCATAGTTGCAAGTACTATTCAGAAAGAAAAAAGTCACCAACTTACTCTTGGGCCATATCGCATATGGTATACATTTCAGACCTTCAGACCAACATTCCTGTGCTATGGTTATTTAAGTTTGCAGATTACTGTAAATCGTTAACCTTCCACTGACATAGCTGCCCCAACATGGAACAGACCATGTTGATAACTGGTTCAAAACAATGTACTCAAATTAACTGTGAAAAAATATAGCATTACTTGTTTTAAACAGAACATTTTCCACATCATATAGGTAACACACATCTCAAATCAGATGTTGCCGTAAAGAATCTAGGCACTTTTATTGCTAATTCCCTGCCTTTTAACTTTCACATCTCCACACCAGTTCAAAAAGCCTTCCGTCTGTCTCATCAAATTCTCAAAGGCACATCTCCACTAGAGCCAGAGGTCTTATTCACCTTTACTTGTAAATGAAATGCATTACTGAATATGATATCCTTTTAGTAAGTATCTAAGATGCATCAAACATTTCTAACCAAAAAGGTCAGTGGCCTCAAAAAGACTGAAAGACCCCTCTCTAAACAGTTTCCTACAGACTTCCTCCACAGGGATCTGTCTCGTTCTAACCACAAACGATCCAACCATTTTCAATCTACTGTTTCTTTGCAGAACAAATAATTCCACAAATACCTGGTTAAAGGAACAAATCATCAAAGACATGCTGGTGGCAATAAGCTCATATCCCAGTGCCCCCCCCCCCACCTTTATGGCAAGCCACCACTACATGCCATGCAGAGTAGCACTATTGCCATATTCATGACAAACCTAAATAACTGGATGGGCAGCCTCAAACTCTTCTTCACTCAATCTTGTACTGCCTTTATTGAAGCTAGAGATAACATCTGGCTTATTGGCTAAGCTTGTGATGGTCAACAGACTGATAACCTAGTACTTGTGTATGAAACTGAGAAATGTAATTATATTTTCTGAAGTAACTACATAACCTTATAGACTTACCAGCCTTTGGGACCAATAAAACAGGACGGATTCCACTCTCTCTGGGATCCTTTTACAACCCAATTTTAAGCACATTCAGTAACTCCTCCCTAACTTGATTGCTGGGTCCCTGTCATTGGTATGGTTTCAAATGTACTTTCTCACCAAGAAAGATTTCTATGCTACGTTGACCTAAACTGGCTTTACCAGGCAACTCTTTAAATATGTCCTTCCTTTTGAAATCTTTCGTTGCTTCTGAGATAATAGTAATGGTTCTCTTGTTTTAACTTCAGGACATATTGTGGACCCTTAACTTCTACAAACATGTATGTTAGCTCTTGGTTTACATTTTGCTGAGATAAAAAATTTCTTTACAAGCCTCCTTGTTACATCTCCCATGCTCTCCCAGTATATAGGCATTACAGTTCTAAACAAGAGTTGCAGGTCTAAATAAAGCATTTTTCAAAGTGTGTGCTTTTTTACTGCCATATTTTCTACAACAAGAGTTAGAGATGATTACAATACAGCAATTAAATAGTGTGAATCCAGATGATGTTTGAGGTACATATCTTATAGCAAAGACAAGCTATAGAAGCAGATAAAGCAAGTTTCTCCCATCAATTTCTGTAGTTTTTGTAACTAAGATTAAATGTTATTAAAACACTCAACTAGCCTACTTGAATATGTATAAAAAGACTGACACATTTCATTCTTTTTGGGAAGTGAATAAAGCATCTTGGTCAGTAAGAATTTATTCAGGAAAAATGCAGTACTGCATAATCATGGCATTGAGCTGATTTTACATATAAACCCATTTTTGTCTTAAAATGAGACATCCATAATGACCAAAGGTATACAACAGTAATTAAACCCAAGACTAGGTGTTGTCCCTTGGCATTTTGGGCAAGCTACACACAATCTTCATAGGTCCTTTATAATATCAGCTCAGTACAATCTATAACATCACAACTTTTATCTTGCCCATCCCTAAGGGGCCACATAAAAAGTGGCTGACTGCTGACTTTATTGCAAGTCTTCAAAAAGGTGTTGGAAATAACTGGCTCGGTATCTGATAACTGAGTTTTTTACCATATACAGCAAGTCATTTAGCTCAGATTACAGGAATGGAAGTTGAACTGTTCCTTTGGCTCCCTAATTCTATAGTCTCTGAAACTAATGTATTGTCCTCACAGTAAGCTTTCTTGAAAGAGACACGACCTATCCAAAAGACTGGTATATTAGCAAGCTAGAAGGGCATTAATGCCCGTGGTTGAAATATTTGTATGCATGTCTGTCAGACGGTCAAGACAGCATTACTTTCATCAGCATTCTGATATGAAGTGGAAGCAGTGGTCTCCTCCATACACAGTTTTCTTTCCTTCATTTTATTTGTCCACTAAAAAACGGAAACAAAAAATTTATTTTGATTTGGTGAGTGGCACCTTATCTTCAGTATCTTCCTTCTTTTCCTTTAACAATCTGCTTCTGTTTCTCTGCTATAGTGTTATATACTATACCAAGGAGACATTTAACTTTTTCTTCTTCGGTATGGAATTCTGTTTCTTCCTCAGTTTTTAAACAAAGTTCCTTTAGTATTTAACTATGGGCCCATTCTCTGTCAGTTTTCACCCACACCGCTTACTACAATTATTTTGAGAAGACTCAGTGTCACTGACATTACACACTAGTTTAACTACTGGAGTCTTTTAGCAAGACTCATTACAATTATCTTATAGGTTCATAGATGTATACCATGTTAATGGCCAGTGCAGCCTTTTTAAGCCTAGACACACATCCCAAATCACTGACAGGTTCTGGTACCCTTGATAAGTGTATACCACGTTAACGGCCAGTGCGGCCTTTTTAAACCTAGACACACATCCCAAATCACTGTCAGGTTCTGGTACCCTTGATAAGTGTAAAACAGGAGCTTGGGAGATAACCATTTACAGACTGCCACTGTCCATTAGAGATATATGTGCCAAATCAGGGATGAATTTCCTGTTCCTATGTAATTGTCTAAGATGCCCTTGAAATGGGTTAGCGAGGAATTCTGCCTCACAAGGATGGGGACAATTTCCAGAGAAATGGGTTAGCGAGGAACTCTGCTTCACATAGATGGGGACCTTTTCCCAAGAAAGAGTAGTCTCTGGGATACATACTCTTCTCTCCAGCAGATCATATCTATATCACAAGCAAGGTTTAAGTTTATAGAAAGGGTAATTCTGGTGCTGCTTGTTTTACAGATATGCAGGAGATCCATCAGGGAGGGTCTAACGATGTCTTTTATGCCAGACATAGACCTCCCCTCAACAGTCTGTAGGGAGAAAATGCTGCGATAGGGCATTTCAGATTTGCACATCTTAGCTCCTTTTGTGTGTTCTAACGCTACAATTTCTCTTTACCTGGAATAAGAGTTTCTAGAAATATTTCTGGCTGAACCTCTTCTTCCCATAACTTCCACAAGTCTTTAAACTAGGGAAGTCTTAGCAAATTTGTGTGTTCTTAGGCACTACAGCTACTGGGTATAATACTTCACTTACACTGCTATCTGTGTATAGGGTAATCCTTTTCTCAACTTTAGTTTTCTGCTTACTAGTTGTTTTATGTTTGTAAACATACTGTGACCAAAGTAATGTCAAACTTCTTGAATCCATCAATCCTTGCATTTCTTTTCATTCAACAAGTTTAGTAACAGCATAGTAGTAAATGCAGGTTTTACACTAGTAGCAGTTAAAATAAGAAGTTATGTACTTAATGTTCCATGGGAGTGGTTATTCTCGCCTTCATTATTACTGATGGGTTAGGAGCCGGCCATCGGCTCCGATTCGTCCAAATAGCAAAGCTCGAGGTCACAAAACAGCTCGAGACCAAAGCCCTATCCCATAATGCACCACTACATTCCCCAGATCTTGTTTGCTGCCAACTAGTGTAGAAACCTATTCCAGATTTCAAGGAAATCATAAGATCCAGGGAGAAGGACACCCCTCCAGGAAAACCAAAACAAGCATGGAACCTCTCATGCTTCCAGACATAGGAGGGGGGTAGGACGGAGGGTCGTAATAATGAAGGCGAGAATAACAACTCACATGGAACATTATGGCAAGTACATAACTTCTTAATGTGAAGTTGTTTAATCTCACCTTCATTCTTACTGATGGGTAGCGTCCCCAGCACCACAATCTTGGGTGGCTCACGGCAGTACCTGTTTCAGGACAGCAAATCCAAATGAAGCTCTGTCCCTAGAGGCCTTGTCCACTTTGTAATAGGTAACCTGGTCAAGAAGGCTGCAGAAGTAGAAACCGCCCATGTAGAATGAGCCTTGACCTTATTGTGTAATGCAATACCTGCTTCACTGTAGATAAAGGAGATACAGAGTGCCTTTTCGATAAGGTAGTTTTGGAGACAGGTGAACCTTTTCTTGAATCTGAAAAGGAGACAAACAGCTGATCAGCCCTGCTGAGATCTTTTGTTCTATCCAAATAAAAGCAAAGTTACCAATGCACGTCAAGTTTGTGAAGCATATACTCCAATTGGTTTGAATGGTTGGGAAAGAAAACGGGCATCTCAATCATCTGATTCAGAGTGAATTCTGAACATACTTTGGGTAGAAACGATGGATTCATCCTGAGGGAAACCCTATCTTTATGAAATATCAGACAAGGTGGCTTAATGGAAAGGGCTTGCATCTCCAAAATTCTGCGTGCTGATGTAATGGCCACCAAGAAAATGGTCTTCCAAGAAAGATACTTCAGCTCACAAGAAGAGGCAGGTTCAAAAGGAGGAAGAATAATTTTGGATAAGATTAGATTTAAGTTCCAGGGAGTAGTAGTAGATCTGATGGGTGGTTTTAAGTGCATCACACCTTCCAAAAAGGCCTTAGCCAGCTTATGAGACATACCACCATTTTTGGATGCACCTAAATGAAAAGTAGAAATAGCAGCGAGATGGACTCGAATGGTCGCTGCTGCAGCTCCTTCACTGAACAGTTTCACTAGGAATTCCAGTATACCTGATATAGTCGCCTGGAAAGGGATATTGTTATTCTGTTGTCCCTAGATGGAAAACCTTTTCCACTTACTGAGGTAAAATTTCCTAGTAGAAGATTTGTGAGACAATAGGATATGTCACGCTTCTTCTGACAACTTCTGGAACCTGGCTATTCTGGGAATTGGAGCAGCCAAGCTGTCAGTTTGATGGACTGAAGAGAGGGATGAAGAGCTCCTGACGATTGGGTCAACAGATCTGGCACTGGGTCCAGGATCCAAGGCTCCTCTAGCAGATGAGACTTCAGAAAGGGGAACCAAATTTGACGAGGCCAATATAAGGCAATTAAAAAAAGTGTCCTGCCCAGAAAACTGGCTTTCTGCAAAACGTTGGGAATCAGTGGAAAGGGGAAGGCATAAAGGAGTCCCGGAGGCCAATCATGGACAAGTGCGCCCCTCGCGGAGTGTTCCCGTTGAGGGAAGAGGGCAAAGTAGTTGCTGCACTTGGTGTTTGTGGAGGTGGCAAAAAGGTCGCAAGGCTGGCCCCATCTGTGGAAAATTATTTCTATTTCGTTCTTGAGAGACCACTTGTGATAGCAGAATAGCTCTGCTGAGTCTGTCTGCTATTACACTGGCTCTCCCCGGGATGTGCGTTTCAATCAGAAAACACTGGGTGGACTCTGCCCAGTTCCATAATCTCAGAGCCTCTCGACACAGCGGATAGGATTTGGTTCCTCCTTGTTTGTTGATGTACCAGACTATTGACATGTTGTCCGACTGGACTGCAATCATGCCAAGGGGAAGAGAATCTTGAAAGGTCTGCAATGCTAGAAGAACCGCTCCCATCTCCAGGACGTGAGCCTCGTGAGCTTGCCAAGTACCTTGGGCTGTCCGTCCCTGATAATGCCCCCCCACACCCGATCAGGGAGGCATCCGTGGTCACTGTTGCAACTGGAGAGGGAAGAACAAATGGGCGGCCCATAGTCACTGTCTCCGACGTTAGCCACCAGCGAATGTCTTTATTGCAAGAGCTGGAAATAAAGACTAGATGATCCAAGGGTAATTCCTGAAAGGTCTATTGCGTGAATTGCAGCCACTGAAAAAAGTGCATGTGGGATCTTGCAAGGGGTATTGAAATAATTGCTGCTGCCATGGTGCTGAGCAGTTTTGAGAATCTGTGATGCTGGTACTTTTCGCTTTGACAGGAGATCCACTATCTGTTGTTGGCGGACAATCAATTCGAGAGGGATCTTCAGGGACATGCTGACAGTGTCTAAGTCTGCTCCTATAAAGACTGTACGCTGCAATGGAAATAAGACACTTTTCTAAATTTAACGTAATGTCCAGCTGTGAACATAGATCCCTGGTAGCATCCCTTGCACGAATAAGCTGACTCCTGGTGGAGGCGGTAAGGCGCCAGTCGTCCAAGTAAGGAAAAGTACAGTTTTGTACCTACCATAAATGTAGATGTTCGAGTGTATACGCTGCTGCAGTCATTACACTTGGGCTATCCTGCCGTCAGGCAGTTCCCCAGTTGGCCTGAGTTCCAAAGTATTGGTCCGGTGTCAGTTGCTGTCGCCTACTCCCTGACGTCAGTGCGACAGGGGTATATAAGATGCAGCAGACGCCATTTTCTTCAGTTTTTCTTGCCCCAGATGTCAGGTGCCTCTAAATAGGTAGGCAATTCCAATTGCTAATAAAACATACATAAGAAAAGCAAAAAAACAACTTACAGCTACCAGCAAATACTCCCCCTAGGTAGTAAGGGTAGAAGACATAGGTACGTACCAGCCAGTAAGAGGGGGAGGAGGGAGGGCAACCTGGACTGCAGCAGTGTATACACTCAAACATCTACATTTATGGTAGGTACAAAACTGTACTATGTTCGTGTTACACTGCTGCAGTCATTACACATGGGTAGAATCCCAAAGCTGAGGTAGGGTGGCTGGTTCTATAAGGCATTAGGGGTGGCTATAAGGCCCTGCAGCACTGCAGTGGCGAAGCCAGCTCTGGATTTAGAGTATAGAGGCAGAAGGTAATGCTTGGTGAAGGTATGTACAGAACTCCAAGTTGCTGCTTCCAAAATATCCTTGGTAGGTACTCCCCTGAGGTAGGCAGTTGAAGCGGCTGTTGCCCTGGTGGAGTGAGATCTAATGCTGCTAGGTACAGGTTTTCCATGGTATGTGTAGCAGAAACGTACACAATGTCCTATCCATTTTGAGATAGTCTGTTTTGAAATGGCTTTTCCCTGTGCTCCTGCAGCATATGCTACCAATAATTGCTCAGATTTTCTGAAAGCTTTGGTTTTGTCCAAGTTGAAGTGTAACTGTCTGTGAATGTCCAAAGAGTGCAGTAGTCTATCCCCCTTTATTCTGTGGTTTAGGATAAAAAGTTGGCAGGTGAATAGTTTGGTTTAGAGCCACACTGGATACCACCTTTGGCATAAACGTAGGGTTAGTTCTTAAAGACACCCTGTCCTGGTGGAAAATGAGGCAAGGTTCCACTGCCATTAGTGCCTGCAATTCTGAAACTCTTTGTGCTGTTATTGCCAGGAGCAGAGCAGTTTTCCAAGACATATATTTTAATTCTGCTGAGTTAGCTGGCTCAAAAGGAGGTAAAGTTAGTTTTTCCAAAACAAAATTGAGGTCCCAAGTTGGAGTAGGTGCTCTACGGGGCGGTCTTGTTTTTAGCCCCTCCGAGGTACTGTTTTAACACAGGATAAGAGAAAATTGGTGGATCTGTGTTGTAATAAGCAGAGATGGCCGAGGCGTGGATCTTGATGGATGAGAAGGAGAGGCCTTTGTCCAGCATCTCAGTTAAGTATTGTAGTATCTGAGGGATATTTGGGACAATAGGGTCAAGGCTGTGAGCTTGGTTCCAGGCATAGAATCTCTTCCATTTATCAGAATAGGCTTTCCTGGTACTAGTCCTTCTGGCCTCCAGAATGACATCCATAACAGCCTTGGAGAGAGGCATTACTTGCTTGACTAAGGAATTTTCCATGCAGCTAGGTTTAAGGTCTTTAGCTGGCTGTGTAGTATTTGATTGTTGCGCTGAGTCAGCAGATGTGGGATTTGAGGCAAATTCCAGGGTGGTTCTTGTGCTAAGCTCCTTAAGATTGGGTACCAGTGCTGGCGTGGCCAGTCTGGTGCAATCAGGATCATCTTTGGCTCTTCTTGCCTGGCTTTTATGAGTACCTTTGGGAGGAGAGGTAGTGGTAGGAAAGCGTATACTTGTAGGTTCTCCCAGCTGAATGAGAGGGCATCCACCTTCCATGCTTGTGGATGGCAACTCCTTTTGCAGAATTTTTGTAGCTGACAGTTTATTGGGGATGCAAACAGATCTATGTCCGGGCTCCATCATTTCTGTGTTATCATTCTGAATATTTGTAGATTCAATTCCCATTTGTGTGGATGCATGATGTTTCTGCTTAAGTCGTCTGCCAGTGTGTTTTTCTCTCCTGGCAGGAATTGTGCTTGCAGATGAACTTGAAGGTTTATAGCGGTGTTCCACAAGGTCATAGCTTGTCTGCATAGGGGGTAGGAGTGAGTCCCCCCTTGCTTATGTGCCACATAACTGTGGTGTTGTCTGTCTTTAGCAGTAGTTGTCCTGGATGCAGCAGGTCCTTAAAAGCTATAAGGGCATTTTGTACAGCTAGCATCTCTTTTTGATTGATGTGAAGATGCCTTTGTTCTGCGGGCCATTTGCCCTGAATACATTTGCCTGCCATGTGTGCTCCCCAGGCGTAATCCGATGTATCTGTTGTCAGTGTTTGCCTGGCTGTGGGTTGTGTAAAAGGCTGTCCCTTGTTGAGGTGACAAGCTTGAGCCCACCATTGAAATTCCTGTTGAAGGCAAGGGATTAGTGGTATAACTGTTTCCAAATGTTGACAGTGTTGAGACCATACATTCTTTAGGTACCATTGTAATTTCCTCATATGCAGTCTAGCATATGGAATTAGTAGTATGCAAGATGCCATGTAACCCAAGGCCTGCAGAATTTTTCTTGCAGGGAGTTGGGTCTTTGTTGCCATCAATTGAAAGTATTGAGTCAGTTGTCCTTGCTTGTCTGGCATGAGATAAGCCATCTGGGCCGTTGTGTTCAAGCTGGCACCCAGGAATATAATCTCTTGTGAGGGCACTAGTTTTGATTTCTTTTCGTTTACTGAGTACCCCAGGCAACTTAACTTTTTTACAAACGCCAGATGCTTTAGAAGAATGTCCTTGCTCTCGGCTTGAATCAGGCAGTCGTCCAGGTACGGATAAATTTGAATTCCTTTCTGTCTGCAAAATGCAATTACTGGTGCCAGGCACGTTGCATAGATTTTGCCTTATCCTCCATTTTCTTTAATACCTCTTCTGCCTTAACTCCAAACAACACATCCTGCTGCAAAGGTGCATCCAATAATTTTGCTTTAACATGATCTGGTAACGTATGTTCTTTTAATCAAGCATGTCTTCTAATGACAGAGCCTGTAACTGCTGCTCTGCAGGAGGATGCTTTCCCACTTGTTCAGCTGCATGCAATAAATCCTGCATTTCTTTAAAATTAGGAGGATCTGATTCTGGAAGCATTTTTTGTTTTAACCGAGACAGTAAAAATTGCAAATATTTTAGCATGTGAAACTGGCAATTTAAGGCTCTCATTGCTAAAGTTGCAGACATATATACTTTCTTTCCCCATCTGTCTAATGCTCTGGAATCTCTGTCAGATGGAACTGGATTATTGGCTGATGAGGCATTAACTCCTTTGGGTCCCTGAGAAATAGTTTCAGGTCAGCTACAGGGCTTTTATACAGAAATTTATGTGAGTCAGGGACTCTGTAGTATCTGTCAGGTTTAACAGGGGCTGGAGGTAAGGAATCAGGATTTAAGCTGGATTCAGTATACACATCATCCACAATATCTAACACTGGCGGAATAGCAAGGGGTCTGTGTTGAGGTAATAAAAGGAAGTCTCTGAGCCTTTTCTTGGATTCTGAGTAATCCTGGCCTTCCTAGTGGAAATGCTCCCTCATGGCATGTAGGGTTTCCCCAAAGGAGTAGTCCTCAGGTGGTGAGGCTGATGGAATTGATTCCTCAGCATCAAAATCCTCATAAGGGGGTAAAGAGTATCCTAGGTCTGAGGATGAATCAGAGGAGATGGACACCTGGTCGGATGAGTCAAAGTCTGCATCCTGTCTAGGCCTTTTATCAGGAGGGGGATGTGACCCCCTGATCAGAGTGATTAGGTCTTTGGCCATTTTGAGCATTTGTTTCTTAGGCATGGAGGCCTGCCCTGGAGAATGATGTATTTGTTTCTTTGATTTTAAAGGAGGCTTAGACTTAGCTGAGGGTTTAATGCTCAACTGAAGACACCCTCTGAAGCTATGGGTTGCTCAGATACTCCAGATCCCTCTGAAAGGTTAGTCTCGGTAGGCTGAATAACTTGTACGTCCGAAGGCCCAGCCATCTCCACGTGGGAGTCAGAGGCGGCCTGTGGCTCTACAGAAGCGGTTGTCAGGGGCTGCGAAGGCGCCTTGCTGAAAACCGGAAAACCGGCGACTGGCCTAGAAGAGGCTTCGTCGTCAGTTTTGGGCCTCAGATGCCTATCCCTGTCTTTGCGCTTTTTGTGTATTTCGGTTGTCGGAAGTTCCAGCTGCATGGTATAATTTAATTTTCTACCACAATAATTTTGGGCAAAATCAAACCGACGTTTAATAGTGCGCTTGTTAAACCTAGCACAAAACCGACAACCAGTGACGTGTTCTGGGCCTAGGCATGGGATACAATAGGAATGGAAATCCTTATGAGGTATTTGCTTCCCACAAGAAATACAGTTATTAACTTTTACTGACATCGGTCTGAGGCAAGAGAAAGTTTCCCCAATGGGGTACTTAGCTTTGTAGAAGACTTTGGTTCCGGATTCGGAATGAAACTCTCAGGAGACGGCCGACCGGCACTTGCGAACTGCTTTTGCTTTGGGCACCGCGCGGCAAGAAAAACTGAAGAAAATGGCATCGGCTGCATCTGATATACCCCTGTCGCACTGACGTCAGGGAGGAGGTGACAGCAACAGACGCCGGACCAAGACTTTGGAACTCAGGCCGACTGGGGAACCGCCTGATGGCAGGATAACCCAAGTGTAATGACTGCAGCAGTGTAACACGAACATCACCTGGATTCCTGAATATCTTAAGTGAGCCATGACCACTGCCATGCATTTGGTGAACACTCTTGGGGCTGTAGTGAGACCAAAGGACAGTGCCTGAAACTGGAAATGACTGGTTCCCAGCCAGAAGCGCAGATGATCCCTGGATGGCCTGGCCATTTTGATATGGTAGTACGCATCCTGTAGATAGCTAGAGCACATCCAATCGTCCTTCCCTAAAAATGGGAGAATGGACTGAAGCATGACCATCCAGAGCTTCGTCTTCATCACATATCTGTTGAGCCTGCTGAGGTCCAGAATAGGTCTCCAGTCCCCTGTCTTCTTTGGTACCAAAAAGAACCTCGAGTAAATTCCGGAGCCTTGCTGGTCTGTTTGGACTGACTAGATGACTTTTTTACAATAGTTTCTGGACCACTACGGATGCTACATCCCATAGACTGGGTGGAACGTCTGGGGTAAGAGTGAAAAGGGATGGAATATCCTCTGGATATAATGTTTTGTACCCATCGGTCTTCTGAGATATTTAGCCAGGCGCCTAGGTACAAAGACAAATGTCCCCTGACTGCATCCAGAAAAGGATAGTCGGGCCTCCTTTCAAGAGCGCTGATAGGGTTTCCCAAGGAACTGATCCCTGTCACCTTGGTTCTGCAGACCGCCTCTGCCACAGGGGCATAGTCTTCAACCATTGCCTCCCCCTCTGCCCCTGGAGGAGGCTTTGCCTTGTTAGTTCGGAAAGGCTCCTTGGGTCTTATGGAACCACATTTTCCCACCCCGCTGACCTTTTGGATAAGGTCTAGTAAGGGTAGAAAAACTGACTCAACGGCAGATAAGTCTTTACCGTCTTGCTCACATCTGGTGAGGGTTTCTGATGTTTGGTCCAAATAAGGAGGAACCATTGAAAGGGGCATTCACAAATGACTTAAAAGGTTCCAAAAAGAATATGAGCGCATCCAGGAAAGTCTCCACAGAGCAATTCCTGTACCTGCAGCCCTACTCGTTCCATCAGATGCTTAAGACACGAGGCGCATGGACAAGTTAACAATGGAATAGAGGGTAGCAAGCTGAGACGTCACCTTGTCTGCCACCGAGTCGGCTACTGCACCATGGAGAGCATCTCCAAGCTCCTTGAGAAGATCTCTTTGTAGATGTGTGAAGTGGGTCAGGTAGTTCAATGACCTAAGTGCAAAGGTCGTAGGACTGAACATGCGCTTCCCGAATCTGCCCATTACCCTAGACTCTCTATTAGGAGGATGGACAGACACACAAGTCTTAATCTCCTTTTTTTTTGGGGCTGCTGCCGCCACCACCATGGCATCAACACGTATGGGTTTAGATAAAAAGGCCTTGTCATGGGGTGCTGATATGTACTTGGTTGGCCTTCTAGGAACTTGCTCCATAAAATATGGTGACTCACATGCCCTTCGAGATAAAAAATCCATTAACTCATCAAAGGGCGGAGTCACCCAAAAGGTGGAGAGTCTGGACTCGAAAGCCTTCAGGAGCACCGGTTCATCCTTGGTAGGGTTTTGGGGCTGCCAGTCCCCCCTCTGTTTAAGGATCTCAAGGATATCCCCAAAGGAAATATCCTCAGATGGGACCCTTCCGATTCCACCAAATCTGTGTCAGACGTGATGGATTCCTGAAGGGAATCTACATGTCTCCTCTTACATAGCCTCTTCCACGGAACCTCCTCAGTGGGAATCTCTTGGGAGGTCACGGAATATCAGGGTTCCCCCAAAGGGGCGTCCTGAGGCTCTGGGTCCCTATGCTTACGGTGAACATGTGGTAGCGGAGAAGAAGCAGGCGCATTTCGGGAGGAGGTGGCCATATCAGAAGTTGTGGAAGTCCTGGGGACAAAGCCCTCCTCTCATGGCATCGAAGGCCCCATGGCTCCGATGCGAGGAAGCACCAGAGTCCAAAGACTCCTGCACCACAACCGCCGGCTCTGAGTCCAATGTAGGAGCCAAACTCATCCATGCCGAAGACCCAAGAGAAAGTCGGAACCGACGTATTGGTTTGACCCCCCCCCCCCGGAACAGACAGGAGAGTGCCAGCTCCCAAATCCCAGCGCTGGAGCAGAGGATATCAGGGTGGTCAATACTGACAGGTCAGAAGTGCGTGTTGGCACCAACGGTTCCACCAACTGAATGACCCCCTTCAGCTCCAAAGTCTCGATTCAAGTCGGAGGAGGAGCAACAACAACAGGAGCGGACTTTGTCAGTTCCGAAGCAGCTGGAGCTGAAACCGACAGAATTTTTGCAAGTGCCGGATCCTGTAAAAGTCTCAGCACCACTCGGTCCACGTCTGAATCCGAAAGTCTGGAAGCCTGAGAGGAGACCACCGACGGAGCCGGTGACCCCAGAATCGGGGACCTCAACATAGGAGATACCGGTTCCAAGACTAAGGACCGGCTCCTACCAGCAACCTGAACAGCTGGCTCCGATGACGCTGGAGCCGAGACCATAGCCTTTATCGTAGATTTTGACAATGAAGAGCCCTTCGGTGCCAAACCAGATGAAGAGGCTGGAGAGGAGGGTTTTGGTAGACCGGGAGCAGAATCCAAGTCGGATTGAAAAGCCGACTTGATTAACCCCCCTCCACTAACTTGTGCTTCCTCTCAGCTAGCACCCTGGAACTAAAGCCAGGGCAAATAGCACAGACCTCTTGTAAATGTACCTCACCCAAACAGTACACGCATGTAGAGTGCCCATCTGTAATGGACATCTTCTGGTTGCATTTTGGGCACCTCTTAAAACCAGATTTAGCCCTTTCTGACATGTTAAAGTATAAGCACACAACCACCACAATAACCAAAAATAAGCCTAACTGGCTAAAGTATATGAAGGCAGCAAACTTTAAGTTGTAAAAGAAGCCCTACAGGCTAAGGAAAACAAATGGGCCAAAAAACGGCCAAAGCCTAACCGGCTAACAAAAAATTGCACCAAAAACTGCAAAGCCTAACTTGGCTTGGGATAGAGCAACCAGAATAACAGGGCCACGCCCAAGAGAGAAAAATATATGCTATCAGCTATGAAAATCCAAAAAACAGATTAACAGAAAACAGCAGAATATAATAATCTAGCTGATTAACAAAGCAATTAAACTAAAAAATTCACAAAACTTATCTTTCTAACGGCCAAGAGCTGTAGAGAACACCCGATCAGTTCCAGCGGTAACTAGATCTGGGGAATGTAGTGGTACATTGTGGGATAGGGCTTTGGCCTCGAGCTATTTTGAGACCTCGAGCTTTGCTATTTGGCCGAACTGGAGCAGATGGTTGGCTCCAAACCCATCAGTAAGAATGAAGGGGAGATTAAACAACTTCACATGTTCAAGATTACCACATTCCACTGGTTCTTATTCCACAGCCATGTTTTTTAGATACACTGTGCTGGCTAACATTAACATTTTTAGTATAGGACTGCAGCAAATGTGGAGACCTTTGCTAAATACCCTTCTTTACAATATGTAAAACAAACCAAATCAAATGAGTTTTTTTTTTCATCCTTTGCAAGCAAATTATACACTTACGTGACTGTTCATTATTAGCCCTTTGTGCATGCAGATCAAACTTGGTGTTTGCAAATCTCATTGAACAGACATTCTACAATAACAAGCTGTTCAGAAGACTTGAGGTCATTTGAATACTCACTTTACTAGAAAGTACTAAAACTGACCAACAACCAAGATTTAAAAAGTTTTACTTAAGCAAGTTTCTACCCAATGCTTTAAAAACTGTATTAAGTGGGCCATTTTTGACATTACTAGTCTATCCACACTGAATGGATAGTTGTGAAACTTAAGGGATTCAGCTTCAGCTGAAGATCAGGCCTTGTCAGAATCTTCCACTTCAATTCCTGGTACTCAAGGGCATCGATTTTTTAATTCCACAGTTAAACTGGATGCCAGATTTCTAGCTCACTTGATTTGGTGATACTTTTCTCAAGCAATGTTCCTTTTGAATGTTGCTGGGTAAGCCTCCATGTTATCTTCCTTGATCAGTTTCTTCAGATCAATTTCTTTCTGAAATAAGCAGATGTTGATCCATGGCTGCACTCATCTTGCACAGCCTACAGCAACCTTCCCATTTTACATAGGATTCATTAGCTGCAGTTCAAAACACTAAGGCCGTTGGCTTCCCAAAAAGAAACCTCTTACTGCCATGAAGATATTTATCCAGAAAACATCCTCATCTGGGTACAAACGTTTTAGCAGTTCCTCAGGAGTATCCCTTTCTCCTTTCACAAGGATCTTTTAATGAGAACAAAATCCTAATTTTGGCACATGGGTTTAAAAGCTCATTTTCCATGAGCTTTTCAAGCAATAAAACACAGGACCCTACCTCTTACAGAGATGGCATTCATTCAGAAGGCTGTTGAGCAGTAAGTTAGTAATTACTCCTCATGCAGAGCTTGCATTTTTGTAGAGGAAAAAAAACTCAGGCAAAGCACTTTTCTAGGCAACTTTTAAGAAGTTACAATTTATATATTAAAAAAATGCTTTTGATCTCTACAGATGCAAAGGCAGCAAACAGTCTGCAGCACCAGTTTCAGTCCTTAAAAAGTTTAATTATAGGGGCGAAGGGAAAAGACATGCTTCCTTAAAGTAAATCATACAGTAATAGAATATAAAACTGTATTTCATTTCCATTAGTGTCCTTGGATGCATCCTCACATAGAATTTGTGTAAAAACAATATACTTACAATTATCAAACCTTTTCAATATTGTTAGTGAATTCCTCACAAACACGGTCTGTAGTAAAACAAGACCTCCAAACATCAGTCCTTTTAAACAGTTTTCTTGGATTCTTCACACACATGCATGCACACACACAAACACACACAAAACCTGTAGTAAGAACATATTTATGACCATCAGCCCCTTTCATTAAATTTTACCTCTTCTCTTCTTTCAAGTTAATCCTTCTAGGAAAGTATGTAGCAACACTTTCATACTTCACAACCATGTGACCATCGCCAAAATTCAGCTACTGAATCCTCTCCTGGCCTAGAGGTTGGTAATATGTTCTTAACGTGTCACTGCTCCAAAGGCAGACTATTCTTAACTTCCTGCCAAATTCATGTTAAAGGGCCATCTACCTGGACTACAACAGTATGTTTCCCTGGTTCAGTCTCTACAGTGTGTCTACAATACTTTGGAAAACAATTTAATTTTTATTACAAATACTTAAAAAAAATAATAGCTTAGAAAGCAAAGCAGAAAATAAGCCTCTTCAAGTCGTCTGACTGAAGAATCCTGCACTTTCACCCAAAGTGACAAGACTGATCTTACATTCATGAAGCAAGCTGCTAATTTCAATCCCTGAGCCTAATCTCATTATGGCTCATTAAAATTGTGCAGCCAAAGCTGCAAACAGATTTGGCCTTATAACTGAAACAGCTGCTGTGATAACAGGGACACTCAGTCTCAATGCAATCCAAAAACGGATCAATAAACACACAGTGACACAAAAAAATAATCACTTTTTTTTGCTAATTCTTTTTACATGTCTGTACAACCAGGTAATAAAGTAGTCACCTTTTATGTCATAACATACAGCAGTTAACAATACTTAAACTGTACATAGTGATGCACTGAGCCGTATCTTTCAACTTCTTCACTTAAATACATTTGGTGAGCTAAAATAAGCTACACACTCCAAACCGTCACAAGATAAAGTGTAACGCAATGTGATAAGAAAAAATCGTCATTTAGTAGTCTGTTACAAAATGTTACAGTGAAATTCATTTTATATATATTTATAAATATATACACACAGTTAAGCAAATTGAAATTCATACAAAGTTAAATTTAGGCTTGGCACTTTTACATTTTTTACCACATCATTGAACTGCATGCACTGTCAAACAGATCAAGTGCATCAAGTCAGTATGGAAAACGGAATAACTGCACAGTTAGTAACACTGCACAAGACCATGCCACACCAAACAATTGATGCACACCTCAATTTCAGACTGATGCTGATGGGTGTGATATTAAAATAGACTAAGTGACACAGCAACAAACCATTACTATTGGGTGTAAGACAACCTACTAAATAAATACAATGAGCAGTACAGTTGCAGGTGGGTACAAGACTCAAAATTGAAACCACATGAACAAACTAACATAAAATGCTGGTTAAAGAATGCAACATTTAGATGCAAACTTCCACACATACACGCCTGAATGTTATTTTGCTTGGCCCATGATAAACTCCAACTCACATTTCTTATGACCACACAAGGTCACTCTGAAAATATATTACTATAACTATTTCTACCAATGGGACAAGCATCTTTGGGAAGCAAATGGAGACCATAAGCAGTAAGACAGAATGGACATTTTTGGTGAGAGAATGATGCCATCATAATCATAACCATTAATTACAACCTCCCCTAAGGCACCTACAGTTTTGGAAAAAGGAAATATTGCAGAAAAAGACAGCAGAATAAAGAAACAATATACTTTTCCATTTCCCAAACATACAGTATTCTATATGCACAATGCTGCTGTGTATACCATTGCAATGATTTTAATTTACATCTGTACATCGCAAACACAGATCATATGCCAAGCCTAATTCCAACGAAGTGCATAAAAATTGATTCAGAATACAGTCCTTCTGGTCACTTAGCCTCAGATTAGTAACTGTCTATCCACTGAGCTAATCCTCTTTCCACAAGTGTTCGATTTACAGACATTACCTGAAAAAGAAAGAAATTTTTTTTTAACCATCTGAAAACATATAATGCCGTTCTGCAAATCAAAAAGCGAACCCACCTGCTTAAGACAGGATGCATAAAGATAACCTACTACTGATTTTGACATGCTTAAGATATATTTACAATTAAAATAAAGGCAAATGATGGAAAAAAAACATGTTGCATTGTTTATCTACTTCTTCATTATTCACTGGAATGTTCAAACAAGCAATGGCCATTTTATACGGGAAGGCAAGATCCAAATCAATGTAATAGTGCAAAATGTGACAAAAGGCAAGAAGAGGATCACCCCAAACTCCTTGTGACACATTACAAATTATTTAAGTCACTTACTAAACAGTTTTACTTTATGCTTTTAAGCTCCCAATTATTATTGTCTATGAACAAAAGCAGTTTTAGCAGGATAATTCCTCTGGAACCTAGGAATGGGAGAGGCAAGAATCTGCTTAAGATCCTTCATGACTTTGCCTTGGTCTTGTAAGGTATAAATCTGCAACAGCAGCACCAAAGATATTCTGATTATCCAAAGGAGCACCAAGTCGCTTAGCCTTAATATCATCAGGTAAACTCTGAAGATGACGCCAAGAATAGAATCTCAAGACAGAATCAGCAGCTCAAGATGCATCAGCAGCATCAAAGCTACACTTGAATGAGTGACGAGCCATCTGAGAAATGGAACCCACCAAGGAAAGAACAGTGGACTTGACCACAGAATAAGACAAGAACCACCCAATCTGAGACAAAATAGATAAATTACAGCTGGTCACGTGAGTATGATAACTTATATCACGAAATGCCAGGGTGGCAGAAGTATACACTTTCTTATCCAGCATCCCCATAGCTCGACTGTCCTTATCTGAGGGAAGACGCTTGGAAGAAGGCAAAAGCCAGGAAGGTTTATCAGCAGACACACACAGCTGGGTCAGAAGATGGAAATTTGTACAGAAACTTGAAAGCCTCAGGCACTTAACTGTCAGGCTTTTTAGGGGCAGGAGGTTGGGAATCAAGAGTCAAGGAAGCAGATGAAAAAGTATCCAGCAGAGCAGCTGAGATGGGAGGAGAAGCTGAGATAGGAGGAACAGCAGAAGGCTTAGGAGAATCCATCTGCAACAATTGATAATACCCTTTCTGGATGCCAGAGACCTTGGAGAACTCCTGTAGATCATTGTGTGTATTATGCCTAGTCAGCCAGAGTGAATGCAGACATGAATGTAGATGCACATGCAAGTGTGTTTGAAGTAATGAGTCAGTCAGTTAGCTTAAACTATGTTCCATTTAAAGCTCCTGATATGTTTATGTACAATAAACTACTTGAACCCATCACAGTGTCTCATTTGAATACACAAGACATGAGACATGGTGTCAGATTGGGATCCAGAGTTGAAGCAACTCGCAAACCATGAGGCACGAAGTTAGAAGTGGAGGAATATGCAGAAGTGAACTTGCTAATAAGTCAGCAGTTATTCAAAGGTACTTAATCACATTTAAATGATTTTTCAGTCACCGAATTTGTGGCAAAGTATTCAAAACATTTGAAATAATTACCAAGATAAACGAAATGTCCGGAATTGTGACATACTGATAAAAGTATTTGAAATAAACACAAAAGTGTTTGAAATAATTTCCGAAGTGTTAAAAGTGAAATATAAAGGTGAGAAATACACACAAACTCTTGATACTGTGTTTAGCAATATTATGGTATATGAATTGAAACTTCAACAAATTAAGCAAAAGAAATTGCAACAAGATCTTTATGACTTTCAACATGGGCGTATTTTTGTGTGGCTACGACAAGAGATACGTAATAAGGGAGTGACTGACACACCCCCTACTGATGCTGTTTCTTGCTTACAGAACAATGATAGAGTTTTGCAAGGTGATATAGGTAGGTACTAGGCTATCGGCCCTAGGGCCCATACAAGCCTGGCCAAAAAATATACCCTGGCTTTCGCCACCCAAGAAAATTATTTTCCTGTGCCCCAGTCGGGCAGAGCCACAGAAGTGATCCCCGGGGTGAATTTCTCATTTCCCTTCCAATCATCAAGATTTTTCTTGAAGAGTGCTAATGAGGAGCTTTGTTTGACATATTCAGGTAGTCTGTTTGAGAGTATGGGAAGTCTCTGGGACAGGAATCTATCCCTCCAGCATGTTCTGTTTATTGTGGTGACAAGGTTTAGGTCCCTAGAGCGTGTAGCTCGGAGGGATTGGGATTTCTTTAAATGGAGCATGTCCAACAGCTCTGGGTTTGACATAGCTTTGTATGTTAGGCAGAGATCACCCCTGAGTAGGTGATATGCGATGGAGTAAAGCTGTAGTTTTTTGAGACGGTCTGCATAGGGCATCTGAGGCCAGTAATCCTCTATGTGAGGTATTTCTGTGGTCTTTCCAGTTGTTGTAGATGTCTTGTGAGGTACATACCAAAAGGGGTGTTGTACTCTACAATGGATCTAAGTGATGAGTAGAGGGGAACAATGACCTCTTTTTTTTGGATGAGAATCCTTTTGTGATGAGATGAGCCATGTAGTAGGATTTCCTGACCACTCTGACGATGTGATGATGAAAGGAGAGACTACTGTCCTCCTGTGTCCCAAGGTCTCGTTGGCATTAGGTAGACTACCAGCTATGTGGTAGTTCATGGGTACAGAGTTTTTACCAAAGGGGATGACAATACACTTTTTGGCATTGAGCTTCAGGCCATGGCTTTGATACCAGGTATCTGTCTCAGTGAGGCCCTTTTGTAGTTTGTCCACATAGTTAGAAGTTTTGATTATGGCTCCTAGTTTGCAGTCATCTGCAAACTTTGTTAGCCAAAGACCTTCTGTGTTGGCCTGCACTTCAGAGAAGTAGATACCAAACAGGAGAAGACCCAGCACTGAACCCTGTGGTACTCCACTTGTCACTGGTCTGATGTCGGATTTGGAATCCGCTACTTTCACAGTGTGGGTTCTGTCCGTGAGCTAGTTGGCAATCCATCTTGTGACATAGGGATTTATACCTAGTTTAGTGAGCTTATCTATAATTCCAGAGTGGGGGGTGGTGTCGAAAACCTTGGCGAGAGCTAGATAAGCTGTGTGAACCATTTTACCCTCATCTATGGCTTTGGTGACTGCTTCAAAGAAGTCAATCAGGTATAGGAGACATGATCTGCCTTTTACAAATCCAAACTGGGTAGGGTCCAGAGTTTGGAGATTACCAATGTCTTTGTTTATGAGTTCCACGATGATACATTCCATGGCCTTGCAGACCAGGCTAGTCAGGCTAATGGGGCGGTAGTTCCCGGTGTCTGTCGTGGCTCCCCCTTTGTGGAGTGGGACAACCGTCGCAGTGCACCATTCAGTGGGTACAAAGCCTGAGGTGAGGTTATGATTGAACATGGTACTTAGGTAGGGTGCCAGTTCATTCTGTAGTTCATGTAGAATGCAGTTTGGGATATTGTCAGGTCCCATGGATGCTGTGTTCTTGGCTTTGGAGAATGTGTTTTTTACCTGTGCAGCCGTGATTATAGGAACTTTGCATTCTTCCGGTATAAAGATGGGCCCTCTAGGTGGTGAGAGAAAAATAAGCAGGGTAGTATCATGAATTATGAGAGGATTGATGCATACCTTGAAGTATTAACTCCACTGCCTAATCAAGAAGGTTTTAGTTATGAGCATGCAGGAGTGACACCTAGGAACCCTTTGTGTTGTAAAGGTTCTTTTTCCCTCCCATTCAAGACAAAAGTGAGGTCTACAGCACGCTCTACCAGCAGAGGGCATTTGAAGAGGAAGTACTGTCAAACACTTTACGAAGAGCAGGAAAATACACAGAGAATTAACTGCATGATGAACACTATGGGAAGCGACGTCAGGATACATGCATTAAGTAATATGAGAGGTGATACTATACAGGTAAATCATTTAGTTATTAACCTCTCTGAATATGAACTGGATAGACTTGAATATGAAGTCCTGAATAAGGGCTTATCCTATATACCGGCTGCTTCGGCTAATATTTGTGAGGTCTTACGAGACTTGTGATTTTTTGCCTGCAATACTGCCTTGAAGTTAATGGTTGGTGACTGTACGCTTGAAAAGGGTGTTTCCCTTACAAAAAAACAAGTACTTTCAATCCTCAGTTGCTGCAACATATTGAGAGCTTTGTACATATGTGTACGAATGACATTAAGACATTGCATGGCCCACATAAGAGTGATTTCCACAATCTGAATTTACAACAACGTAAAGATTTATCTTCTTTAAGCAATAATAGGACGATATGTGTCAGGCCTGCAGACAAAGGTGGAACTGTTGTGGTTATGAATATGAAAGACTTTTAATTCTATGCAATGTTTATTAGATGAAGTGGATACTTATGCCAAGACTGACAGACTGGCTGTTAATAGAATAGTTAAACATATGCATGAGACATTAAATGACCTGATGATGACCAGGGCTACTGATGAACAACTGTACTGCTTTTTGAATGTTGAACACCCTACTTTGCCAGTTATTAAAGGCTTACTTAAACTTCATAAGATAAGAATGCCGGGAATCCTCCCATGCGGCCTACTGTAGCAGGAGTAGGGTGGATCACGGAACCTTTATCTATGTTTGTGGAAGACAGACTAAAAGGGGTTCTATATAAAATTCTTACTATCCTAAGAGATAGTAAACAATTTCTTGGTGACCTATCTGATTTCATGGAGGATGTTCATGGAACCCATTCATGGCTCTTAGTGACATTAGATGTTAAGAATTTATTTACCACCATACCCAAAGATTTTGGCATAAGAGCCATCAGAGAGATACTATGCATGAGTAGTCCGGGTTCCTATTAGATGACCGAAGACGCATTCTATCGAATGCGTCTTGGTCGGACTTAAAACAACGAAAAGGCAAAATAGCGATGTGGCTTTTAAGCAAATTATTTCCCAGGGAAAAAATTTGCCTGGCCGCTTCCGTTACTTTGCCATTTTCGGCACTGTAGTGCGATCTTGGAGTTGTTATATTTAAGTAAGGGGGTGGGGGGCGTGAAGCCCCCCACTTTATGTATTCGTTTTTCTTTCTTTTTTTTGGAACAGCAATTTTTTTTCCCTTGGAAAAAAAATCGCTGTTCTGAGCTTTCGCGATTGTAAGCTTTCACTTACATGGGGTCATTCATCGTTCGCTTTTATTAAGCATTCGATGATATAATATATACCCAGTAGTCCATATAATCAGGATAACATTTCGCTTATTTCTATACTTTTGGACTTGATTTTAGAAAAAAAGAAGTTATGTACTTACCATAATGTTCCATGTGAGTTGTTTATCTCGCCTTTATTCTCACTGATGGGTTCGGAGCCGATCCTCGGCTCCGACACGGCCAATAGCAAAGCTCAAGGTTTACCAGTAGCTCGAGACCATGCTCCTTATCCCACAATGCACTGCTGGAATTACCTCAGATCTGATTTGCTGCGAGTAACTCTATATATATATAATATTATATATATATATATATATATATATATATATATATATATATATATATATACATATATATATATATATAGATATACACACATATATATATATATATATATATATATATGTAGATATATATATATATATATATATATATATATATATACACCCTTGTATTTATTTCTACAAAGAAACACTTCCTGAAGGGGAAGAAATACTGAATAACCAGGATGGTACTAGCCTCTAAGTCAACAGTCAGCCAGGAGGCAGAAGGAGGGAGGGACGTGAGAATAAAAGCGAGATAAACAACTCACATGGAATGTTATGGTAAGTACATAACTTCTTTATGTGAAGCTGTTAAATCTAGCCGTTTATTCTCACTGATGGGTAGCGTCCCTAGCACCCTCAATCGTGGGTGGCTCATGGAATTATGTTCTTCAGTACCGTGGAACCAAAGGAAGATTTGTCCCTGGAAGCCTTATCTACTTTGTAATGCGTGATAAAGGTATGAGGCTTAGACCAAGTGGCTGCAGCACAAATATGGTCAAGGGGCAATTTAGCTTGAAAAGCAGAAGACATAGAAACGGCTCTGGTAGAATAAGCTTTAGGGTTGTGTGTCAATGGCATGCTCGCATTCTCATAAACAAAAGATATACAATCTGATAACCATTTAGATAAGGTTGTTTTAGCCACTGGATTGCCTTTTCTGGCTTCTGAGAAGGATACAAAAAGTTGATCTGATTTTCTAATATCCTTAGTTCTGTCAAGATAAAATCTGAACCATCTGTGTACATCAAGTTAGTGCAGCATGTATTCCAATTTGTTCGAGTGGTTGGGAAAAAAGACTGGCAGCTCAATGACCTGACTGATATTTGATTCAGAACAGACTTTAGGTAAAAATAAGGGGTTTGTTCTGAGAGATACTCTATCAGCATGGAAAATCATGTAAGGTGGTCTGACAGATGAGGCTTGAAGTTCTGACACTCTGCGGGCAGAAGTAATGGCCACTAGAAAAATAGTTTTACAAGATAAATATCTGAGATCACAAGAAGATGCTGGTTCAAAAGGGGGAAGAATAATTTGAGACAGCATAACGTTTAAATTCCGGGGAGAATAGGGAATTTTGATAGGAGGTCTCATGTGAAGAACACCTTTAGGAAAAGTCTTAGATAATTTATGGCCCATAACATTTGAGCCACCAAACCCAAGGTGAAAATTTGAGATGGCAGCTAACTGGACTCGAACTGTAGCAGCTGCTGCCCCTTCCTTAAAAATCTTTGACAAGAATTCTAAAATGGATAGCGAAGCTTGGAAAGGGTCAATTTTCTGAGTGTTGGCTCACATTGAGAACCTTTTCCATTTACTGCTGTATAATTTCCTGGCAGATGGCTTGTGAGAAGACAAGAGAATCTGTCTTGTATCTTCTGAAATTGAATGAAGCCTGGCAATTAGGGGAAGTGGATTAGCCAAGCAGTCAGTTTCAGGGACTGCAGTGAAGGATGGAGGTCACCTGACGGGTGCGTCAGAAGGTCCGGAACTGGGTCCAGGATCCATGGATCTTCCAACAGATGATGGTGGAGAAACGGGAACCAAATCTGTCGAGGCCAGTAGAGGGCTATGAGGATAACAGTCCTTCCCAGTGATTTTGCTTTCTGTAAAAATCTGGGTATCAATGGGAAGGGTGGGAATGCATAAAGGAGACCCGGAGGCCAATCGTGTAAAAGTGCATCTCTTGGGGGATGACTGGGAGGTGGTATTAGGGCAAAGTAGCTTCTGCATTTTGAATTGATGTGGCTGGCAAAGAGGTTGCAGCAATGCTGGCTCCAATTGCGGAAAATCAACTCCGCAACCTGTTGCTTGAAAGACCACTCGTGAGGGAGCAATATTGCCCTGCTTAGCTTGTCCTCTATCACGTTGGATTTCCCCAGGATGTGCGTTGCTAACAGAAAACGCTGGGATGACACAACCCATTGCCAGACCCTGAGGGCTTCTCAACAAAGGGGTTAAGACTTGGTTCAGCATTGCTTGTTCAAGTACCAGACTACTGACATGTTGTCCATCTGAATTGCAATAGTTCCTAGAGGAAGAAAGTCCTGAAAGTACTGCAACGTCAGAAGTACCGCTCTCAACTCTAGAACATTGATGTGCAGATGTGATTCTTGCTCTGTCCATGTGCCTTGGGCAGTCTTTCCCTGAAAATGCCCCCCGACCCTATCAAGGAAGCGTCCGTGGTCACAGTGGCTACTGGGGGGGAAAACAAAGGGTCTTCCGATTGTGACATGAAGAGATGTCAACCACCACCGAAGGTCTCTCTTGCAAGAATCCGTGATGAGAATCATGTGGTGCATCGGTAGTTTCTGGTAAGACCACTGAGCAAAGAGGAGCCATTGAAGAATTTGCACATGCATCCTTGCGAGTGGTATAGCCAGGATTGCTGCCATCAAACTTGCACCTTCAAGACCTCTGCTGCTGTAGCTTTGTTCTTTGACACCAGTGAGCTGACGTGTTGGCGGAGAAGTGAGACTCTTTCGACTGAAAGACGTAGAGTGGTAGTTGAGGTATCTAACTCTGCTCCTATAAAAACAGTATGCTGCGATGGCGATAAGGCAGACTTTTCGAAGTTGATTGTAATGCCTAATTGATGACAGAGTGTATTGTGTTGCCATAGTCAATTGATGCCTGGTGGTAGCGATGAGGAGCCAATCGTCTAGGTATGAAAACACCTGGAATTCTAGACGTCTCAGGTGAGCTGTGATCACTGCCATGCATTTGGTGAACACTCTGGGGGCTGTAGTGAGACCAAAGGGCAGGGCTTGAAACTGGTAATGATTGGCTCCCAGCTGGAAATGCAGGTGATCTCTGGAGTGTTTGTTCATCTTTATGTGATAGTACACATCCTTGAGATCTATGGAGCACATCCAATCGCCTTTCCCTAGGAAGGGAAGCATGGACTGAAGCGTGACCACTTGGAACTTTTCTTTCTTTACAAACTGGTTGAGTCTGCTGAGGTCCAGGATAGGTCTCCAGTCCCCTGTTTTCTTTGGTACCAAAAAGAATCTTGAGTTCAAGTTCCAAAGCCAATTTGGTCTGATGGGACTGGTTGGATGACTCTTTTTTCTAGCAATCTGTGGACCTCTACGATTGCTTGTTCCCTGAGACTGGGTGGAACATCTGGGATTCTGTTTACAGAAATGGGAGGGGTAGAGAACGGTATGAAATATCCTCTGGAAATTATGCTTTGTACCCATGTATCTGATGTTATGTTTAGCCAAGCTTCTGGGTACAAAGGACAAGCGACCCCCCCCCCCGACTGCCTCCAGAGTCGAACAGCTGGGCCCCCTTTCAGGGGTACTGGTAGGGTTGACCGGAGAACTGACCAGTCACCCTGTTGCTGTGGACCCCCTCTGCCGTGGGGGCAGCGTCTTCCGTTATAATCTCCTCCTCTGCCTCTAGAGGGGGTTTCTCCACGTGTGTCCTGAAAGGCTCCCTGTGCTTTTCGGAACATTATTTTCCCTCCCCTAGCGCCCTTGGGGTAGGGCCGAGTAGGGGTAGAAAAACGGACTCCAATGGCAGATAAGGTCTTGCCTTCCTGCTCACACCTGGTTAAAGTTTCCTTTACTTTAGGCCCAAACAGTGATGAGCCATCGAATGGGGTGTTGATAAAGGAAGACTTAAAAGGTTCCGCAAAGGAACAGAGATGCATCCAGGCTTGTCTTCAAAGAGCAATGCCCGAACTAGCGGCTCTACCCGAACCATCAGCTGCATAGGATATGAGACGCATGGACGAGTTTACCACTGGGTTTAAGGTAGCGAGCTGGTTGTTGACTTTGTCGGCGACCCCTGCAGCTACCGTACCCAGGAGAGTATCTCCTAGCTCTTTCAGAAGATCTCTTTGTAGTCTCATAAAATGGGTTAAGTAGTTCAGTGATCGCAGAGAAAAAGTCGCTGAACTGACTGGGAGGTGGTATTAGGGCAAAGTAGCTTCTGCATTTTGAATTGATGTGGCTGGCAAAGAGGTTGCAGCAATGCTGGCTCCAATTGCGGAAAATCAACTCCGCAACCTGTTGCTTGAAAGACCACTCGTGAGGGAGCAATATTGCCCTGCTTAGCTTGTCCTCTATCACGTTGGATTTCCCCAGGATGTGCGTTGCTAACAGAAAACGCTGGGATGACACAACCCACTGCCAGACCCTGAGGGCTTCTCAACAAAGGGGTTAAGACTTGGTTCAGCATTGCTTGTTCAAGTACCAGACTACTGACATGTTGTCCATCTGAATTGCAATAGTTCCTAGAGGAAGAGAGTCCTGAAAGTACTGCAACGTCAGAAGTACCGCTCTCAACTCTAGAACATTGATGTGCAGATGTGATTCTTGCTCTGTCCATGTGCCTTGGGCAGTCTTTCCCTGAAAATGCCCCCCGACCCTATCAAGGAAGCGTCCGTGGTCACAGTGGCTACTGGGGGGGAAAACAAAGGGTCTTCCGATTGTGACATGAAGAGATGTCAACCACCACCGAAGGTCTCTCTTGCAAGAATCCGTGATGAGAATCATGTGGTGCATCGGTAGTTTCTGGTAAGACCACTGAGCAAAGAGGAGCCATTGAAGAATTTGCACATGCATCCTTGCGAGTGGTATAGCCAGGATTGCTGCCATCAAACCTTGCACCTTCAAGACCTCTGCTGCTGTAGCTTTGTTCTTTGACACCAGTGAGCTGACGTGTTGGCAGAGAAGTGAGACTCTTTCGACTGAAAGACGTAGAGTGGTAGTTGAGGTATCTAACTCTGCTCCTATAAAAACGGTATGCTGCGATGGCGATAAGGCAGACTTTTCGAAGTTGATTGTAATGCCTAATTGATGACAGAGTGTATTGTGTTGCCAGAGTCAATTGATGCCTGGTGGTAGCGATGAGGAGCCAATCGTCTAGGTATGAAAACACCTGGAATTCTAGACGTCTCAGGTGAGCTGTGATCACTGCCATGCATTTGGTGAACACTCTGGGGGCTGTAGTGAGACCAAAGGGCAGGGCTTGAAACTGGTAATGATTGGCTCCCAGCTGGAAATGCAGGTGATCTCTGGAGTGTTTGTTCATCTTTATGTGATAGTACACATCCTTGAGATCTATGGAACACATCCAATCGCCTTTCCCTAGGAAGGGAAGCATGGACTGAAGCGTGACCACGTGGAACTTTTCTTTCTTTACAAACTGGTTGAGTCTGCTGAGGTCCAGGATAGGTCTCCAGTCCCCTGTTTTCTTTGGTACCAAAAAGAATCTTGAGTTCAAGTTCCAAAGCCAATTTGGTCTGATGGGACTGGTTGGATGACTCTTTTTTCTAGCAATCTGTGGACCTCTACAATTGCTTGTTCCCTGAGACTGGGTGGAACATCTGGGATTCTGTTTACAGAAATGGGAGGGGTAGAGAACGGTATGAAATATCCTCTGGAAATTATGCTTTGTACCCATGTATCTGATGTTATGTTTAGCCAAGCTTCTGGGTACAAAGACAAGCGACCCCCCCCCCCCGACTGCCTCCAGAGTCGAACAGCTGGGCCCCCTTTCAGGGGTACTGGTAGGGTTGACCGGAGAACTGACCAGTCACCCTGTTGCTGTGGACCCCCTCTGCCGTGGGGGCAGCGTCTTCCGTTATAATCTCCTCCTCTGCCTCTAGAGGGGGTTTCTCCACGTGTGTCCTGAAAGGCTCCCTGTGCTTTTCGGAACATTATTTTCCCTCCCCTAGCGCCCTTGGGGTAGGGCCGAGTAGGGGTAGAAAAATGGACTCCAACGGCAGATAAGGTCTTGCCTTCCTGCTCACACCTGGTTAAAGTTTCCTTTACTTTAGGCCCAAACAGTGATGAGCCATCGAATGGGGTGTTGATAAAGGAAGACTTAAAAAATTCCGCAAAGGAACAGAGATGCATCCAGGCTTGTCTTCGAAGAGCAATGCCCGAACTAGCGGCTCTACCCGAACCATCAGCTGCATAGGATATGAGACGCATGGACGAGTTTACCACTGGGTTTAAGGTAGCGAGCTGGTTGTTGACTTTGTCGGCGACCCCTGCAGCTACCGTACCCAGGAGAGTATCTCCTAGCTCTTTCAGAAGATCTCTTTGTAGTCTCATAAAATGGGTTAAGTAGTTCAGTGATCGCAGAGAAAAAGTCGCTGAACTAAAGATGCGTTTCCCATATCTATCCATGATCTTAGAATCTCTGTTAGGAGGATGGATAGATGCGGAATTCTCAGGCACTTCCTTTTTGGTGGCTGCAGCTACCACCATGGCATCAACAGGCACTCCCTTTGTCAAAAATGGCTTGTCCACAGGGGCAGACATGAATTTATTTGGCTTGCGAGGAACAGGTTCCGTGGCCTCCGGTGACTCTCACACCTTATGCGAGATCAGTTCCATGAGCTCGTTGTAAGGCGGAGACACCCAAGAAGTGGAAGATTGAGACCCAAAAGCCTTCAAGAGCACAGACTCGTCCTCAGTAGGGGTCTTGGACTGCCAATCGCCCCTCTGACTAAGGATCTCTAGTATCTATGCAAAGGAGATCTCAGAGGGGGGATCGAGGGGACACTTTCATCCAAGTCCGTGTCAGATGTCAAAGACTCCTATCGGGAGTCTAAGTGCCTCCTCTTGCACAGTCTCTTCCTGGGCACCTCCTCAGTGGGGGGATCTGGGGAGGTCTCAGAAGAGCAGGGGACGCCGTGTGGGGGTACTTGAGGCTCAGTGTCTCTACGCTTAGGGGGACCGGTAGACGAAGAAGCAGACACAGGAGCTTGAGGGGCGAGGGAAGGCCGAACCTATGCTGACGTTGTCTTTGGAGACGGGACTCTCCTCATAGCATCGAAGGCACCATGGCTCCGACGAGAAGGAGTAGACTGACCCGAAAGTATCATCCGATCCTCCCGCACTGAAACCATGGGCTCTGAGCCCGAGGTAGGAGCCGAGCTCATCCGAGCCGAAGCCCCGAGAGGAAGAGTCGGCACCGACAAATCGGTCCGACTATCCTCCCTGGACCTGATGGGAGAGCGTCGGCTCCTAGAGTCCTCGGTCGGCGCCAAGGACGTCCGAGTAGATGGAGCCGATAACACCGGTGCAGGTATCGGCTTCCAAGGGTTCGACAATCATCGGTTCGGTTTCCTTCGGCTCAGAGTTCAGTATGGCTCGTAGGAGGAGTAGACAAATCCGGTTCCATGGTCTTCGGCACAGACGAGCTGGTCGGGGCCGACAACAATTTGGCAATTCCTGGTGCCTGTAAAAGCTTCTGCACAAGCCGATTCATGTCCAAATCTGAAAGGCTGACTGAGGACTTAGATGAATGCACTGAAGGTGCTGACTGGAGCAGAGGAGGAGAAGAGGGAACCTCAGAGACCGGCTCTAATACTGACAGCTGGCTCCGAATCAAAGGTACACTCGGTTCCGAGGTCTGTGGAACTGATGATCCTCCCTCTGAAGTTTTTGCCTTTTTTGCCACTTTGGGGTCTGAAGATTTTGTGGATTTGGAGGACGTGCTAGTACCTTCATGGCTACTCAACACCTCAGAAAAGGAATGCTGCAGTAATCCCCTGTCTATTAGCTTTCTCCTTCTCTCCAAGAGGACTTTTGAAGAAAAGAATGGCAAATGCTGCAAGTGTCTTGGAGGTGTTTAGCCCCCAGAGAGTAGACACATTGAATGTGTCCGTCAGTGACGGACATTTTCTGCCCACAATCTGGGCATTTCTTGAATCCCGATTTAGGATGGGACTTTTCCTTGTCATCCGACATAGTAAAGGTAAAACAAACCAGTATACTGAAAAACTAATACAGTAAAGTCCTTACTTTCCTTGTAAAGCCCCACAAAGCAACAAAGCCCAACCCAGGCACTATCTATAACAATTAACTATATTTTACAAATACAGGGCTAAAGAGGCCCACAGAGAAAAACACTGACTATTAGAAAATAGAGATTAATAACTCTAAATAGGGCTAAAAGGCCCACCCAAAACAACAAAGCCAACAGGGCACTAACTTTCCGAAACTACAGATTCTATTATTAAAATTTTTAACACTAACACACAACTATCTATATGAAAATATCTAAGACAAAAATAATTTTTTTTAATCAAAACTTGCTGTTTTTTTTCTCACAAATGGTCCCAGCTAGCTGGATCACAAGAGATCTCTCTTGCCGCGGCAAACTAGATCTGAGGTAATTCCAGCAGTGCATTGTGGGATAAGGGGCATGGTCTCGAGCTACTGGCAAACCTTGAGCTTTGCTATTGGCCGTGCCGGAGCTGAGAATCGGCTCCAAACCCATCAGTGAGAATAAACGGCGAGATTTAACAACTTCACATCAATGTTTTCACTTTTCAGAATGATATCTATCTACAGAAATGGGGTGTCGCTATGGGCACTTGATTATGCATTTCTGGGAGGTTAATTGGGGTTTTAATAACAAGGAGTATTATGCATATGTAAAATTTTATAGACATTTTGCAGACTATGTCTTTCTTTTGTGGGAAGGGGGTGAAGAGCTTTTACAGCAATTTATATGTTATTTAGAAACTACTACAGATATTTTAAGATTTAACATCACTGTATCCAATACTGAGATTAGTTTCCTGGATGTCTGTCTGAAGAAGGGGCCATTAGGTATTTTGAACATTGAATTACACAGGAAGTCATGTTGGAGGAATAACTTGCTCTCTCAAGGGAGTATGCACCCCCGTCCCATTTTTCCTAACATTAACAGTCAGTTTATGCACACCTCTAGACTGCGCATGAGGGAAGGTGATTAGGTGGAGCAGATGAAGTCACTAACCACTCAATTTTTAGATAAAGGCTATAGTAAAGAGGTTAATTTACAATATTAGAGATGAGGTGGAACGTAACAGGGGGAATACAGCAAAACCATACTACTCGGGTAGAAAAAGGGATGCTGCTATTTAAAAGCAAAATGGTGGAATTAAGGCGCAACCTAGCCTGAGATTTGTTACCAAATATACCAACAATGTGACGCACATAAATGACATTGTATGCAAGGTCAATTTTAACAACTGACCCTAAAACTGCTGCTATTACAGGCAATGTGCCTAGATTAAGTTACAAGAGATGTCATAATTTGAAGGATTTACTTTGTAAAGGGCATAGAGCATACAGGCTTTTGCAAGTGAAGGAGTAGGTACCTATCCATGTTACAGATGTAAAGCCTGTGTCATGACTTCCAAGCAACAGGCTTTTTAACATCCACGTTTTTAAACTCAGCATTTATGCAGATTGCTATACATCGAATGTGGTTTATGTAGTGACCTGTGATGCCTGTACTTATTTTTATGTAGGGAAAACTACACAGAAATTAAGGGAGAGAATTTTGCATCACATGTATGAGATCAGGAATATGAAAATGAACAAATGCCTTGGCAAAGCACATTAGTGAAAATTTAGGACATAAATTTTCATTCAGAGTGCTACAACATTTGAGTGAGAATTTTAGGGGTGGGGATATGAATAACAAAGTTAAACAAGCTGAGTTAAACTGGATACTAAGGCTACAAGCAGACAGATGGAATGCCCTTGCCATGCTCCAACTTAAACCACCCCTCCTCATTCCACCGTGCACTGACTCATCCAACTACCTCTACTATTAATTCATCCCATCCAAAACAATCCCTCCCCTACTAAAAAATAATTTTCTGTCTAATATCTATTGTACTATAATCTCCAATCTCAATCTCAAACATAAAATTACCCTCTCCATGCATATTTTCCTAACCTACTAATGGCTAGTAGCTATATATTTTGAAATGTTAAACCTACAATTGAGTTTATAACAAAAATATTCACTTTATGTAAATATTGAAATTTCTGTATTGAATTATGTCTTTTCATTTTTGTTACATTGTGACAAGCCAATTGCAAATAACATGGAGCTTATCTGTAAATGTTTAATTAGTTGTATGAATTATGTCCTTTTGTAACATGTGAAATGTAACATGCAATTATTGTGGAGCTTTTTTCCCCGGGCCTGAAAACAAGCTCTTCTTGGCTCACTGGAGTTCCCCGGTAATCAAACTTAAATAAATAAATAAAATATCCAGGCATTAACAGCAGCGTTTGCTTGAAACCCACCCTCAAGTGGCATAAAATGAAACACTGATTTCATTGGTCGAAATGTGACTAAAGATGTGTTTTATACAGCTTATGTTTGTTTTTTTATGTATAGATCCGAGGAAGCAGAATATGCGAAAACACTTCTCCTTGTTTTATTAAAGTACTTAATTTATGCCTATAGCTATGGTAGCCTTGCTGTTTTTTCGGTTTGCTTTTTTGCTATTTTTCCAGCATAGGCTTTAGTTTGCTGATGGGCCTGTTATTTGGTTGTGACTGAAGTGTTAAAATGTAAGAAAAGGCTAAAATGACTGCATTTTTTTTTTTGTAATGAACTATTTTTTCTCTAACTAAAACTTTTCAAAGTATCTGAAGTGTCTGGAGTGAAAGCAGTGTAAAAGGCAAGCCTTTTCAGAGAGAGACTGTTGTGCATTTGAGCATAATTACAATGGCCTCGTCTACGCTTACATTTAAATGTATTTTGTTGTTATGGCAGAGGGATTTTGCAGATCTGGACCACTGGCGTTTGATGATAATACTGAGAATCGGCGAGTGTTTGAGCAAGAACATGATATTTTAACACAGGCTGCATTTTCTGATAAAGACACACATACAGAAGCATTCATATTTCTTAATTTAGCTGGCTCGGAAGCTATTGAAAGGGAATGTTCATTTATGTAAGCACCTGCTGTGTATGCAGGTGAGAGGGAGAACTGCCATACTGTAATAGAGGCTGAAATGCGGGAAGACCCTGAGTACTAAAAAAAAAAAAGTTATGTACCTACCGTACCATTCCGTGTGAGTTGTTCATCTCGCCTTCATTCTTTACTGATGGGTTTGGAGCAGATTCCTCCGAGTCGGCCAATTGCAAAGCTCTAGGTCTTCAAATAGCTCAAGGCCAAGTCCCTATCCCATGATACACCTGGAGTTACCTCAAATCTTGTTTGCTGCATAAAACAATACCATATATCCTTCTTTCACTCCCAAGAAATGGTATAGAAGGATTGAGCAACCAGGATTGATCCAGCATCTCGGTCATCTAACAGCCAGGAAGGGGTTGGAGGGAGGAACGTAAGAATGAAGGCGAGATGAACAACTCACACGGAACGTTATGGTAAGTACATAACTTCTTTATGTGAAGTTGTTCTATCTCACCGTTCATTCTTTACTGATGGGTAGCGTCACAAGCACCATCAACCTCGGGTGGCTCACGGAAGTATATTTTTCAGGTCCATGGATCCAAGAGAGGTCCTGTCAACTTTGTAATGAGTGATAACGGTATTAGGTTTTGACCAAGTGGCTGCTGCACAAATGTTATCAATGGGAAGTCTGGCAGAAAAGACAGATGATGTAGAAACTCCTCTGGTTGAGTGAGTTTTAATCTTATGCTGCAAAGGCATATTGGTAGCTGAATAGGCAAAGGTGATACAATCAGATAACCGTTTAGACAGAGTTGTTATAGCCAATGGTATACCCTTTCTGGAGTCCGAAAATGAAACAAAAAGCTGGTCTGATTTTCGGAAATCTTTTGTTCTATCCAAATAAAATCTGAGCTGTATGTGAACATCAAGTTTGTGCAGCATATACTCTAAATTGTTCAAACGGTTTGGGAAGAAGACTAGCAAATCAATAATTTGGTTAAGATTGGTTTCAGTGCAAACGCTGGGCAAGAATGAGAGGTTTGTTCTAAGTGAGACTCTGTCAGCATGGAATATCAAATAGGGAGGCTTAATGTAATAGATAAAGCCTGAAGCTCTGACACTCTGCGGGCAGAAGTAATAGCTACCAGAAAGATGGTTTTCCATGACAAAAATTTGAGGTCACAAGAGGAAGCTGGATCAAATGGCGGAATAATTATGCGTCTAAGCATAACATTTAGATTCCATGGAGAATAGAGAGATTTCACAGGTGGTTTAATATGAAAAGTCCTTTTGAGAAATGCTTTGGATAACTTGCGAGACATGATATTCAATCCTTGAAATCCAAGATGAAAATTAGAAATAGCCAGTTGAACATGAACTGTTGCTGCTGCAGCTCCTTTGTTAACAATCACAGTCAAGAACTCTAAAATTTAGGCCATAGGGGCTTAGTAAGGATCAATATTATTTTTAGAGGCCCATATAGAAAATTTTTTACATTTGCTAAGCTATAGCTTCCTAGTAGAAGATTTATGAGAAGATAAAAGGATCTGTTTTGTCTCACTTGAGAGGTTATAGAACTTGGCTATGATGGGAATTGGAGCAGCCAAGCTATCTGTTTCAGGGACTGCAGAGAGGGATGAAGTTCCCCCGACGAGTGCATCAGAAGGTCTGGAACTGGGTCCAGAATCCAAGGGTCCCCTAAAAGATGAAGTCAAGGGAAGGGGAACCAAATCTGACGAGGCCAATAAAAATGATGGTCCTTCCCAGGGTTTTTGCTTTCTGTAGAACCTTGGGTATTAATGGGATTGGTGAGAATGCATAGAGGAGACCTGGAGGCCAATCGTGTATGAGTGCGTCCCTTGGGGCTTTTCCTAGAGAGGGAATCAGGGCAAAGAAGCTTCTGCAGTTGGTGTTCATATGACTAGCAAAAAGGTCGCAGCAAGGCTGGCCCCACCTGCAGGATATCCTGCCCGTTATTTCTTTTTTGAGGGAGCACTTGTGGGGCAACAAGATTGCCCTGCTCAGCTTGTCTGCTATCACGCTGGATTTCCCCGGGATGTGTGTTGCCAACAGAAAGCGCTGGGTGGAAACAGCCCACTGCCAAACTCCGAGAGCCTCGCGACAAAGGGGCCAAGACCTGGTTCCTCCTTGTTTGTTCAAATACCAGACCACTGACATGTCTGTCTGAATCACAATCATACCCAGAGGAAAAGAGTCCTGAAAGTACTGCAACACAAAAAGTACTGCTCTCATCTCCAGGACATTGATATGCAGATGTGTCTCATGTACCTTGGGCTGTCTTTCCCTGGAAAATCCCCCCCCCCCCCCAATCAGGGAAGCGTCTGTGGTCTCTGTGGCCGCTGGGGAGGGTAACACAAATGGGCATCCTATCGTGACATGAAGTGAGGTCAACCACCACTGAAGGTCCTTTTTGCAGGAATTTGCGATCATTATAGTGTGAGACATGGGAAGCTCTTGGTAAGACCATTGAGTGAACAACAGCCATTGTAGTATCTGCATGTGCATGCGAGCTAGGGGTATGGCTAAAATTGCTGCTGCCATCATGCCTAATAATTTCAGAACTTCTGATGCTGGTGCTCTGTCTTTTGATATCAGAACGCTGACATGCTGACGAAGAGAGACTCTTTTTATTGGAAGCCTTAGTGTGGTAGTGGTGTCCAACTCTGCCCCGATAAAAACGATATGCTGCGATGGCGACAAGGCAGATTTTTCTGAGTTGACTATAATGCCCACTTTGACTGCAGAGTGAAAGAGTGAACACCCTGGCTTGAAAGAGTTGATGCCTGGTGGTGGCGGAAAGGATCCAATTGTCTACGCATGGAAACACCGGCAATCCTAGATGCCTCAGGTGAGCCATGCATTTGGTGAAGACTCTGGGGGCTATAGTGAGACCAAAGGGCAGGGCTCGAAACTGGTAATGATTGGCTCCCAGCCGGAAGTGCAGATGATCCCTGGATGGCCTGGCCATTTTTATGGGGTAGTATGCATCCTTGAGATCTATCGAGCACATCGAATTGTCTTTCCCTAAGAAGGGGAGTATAGACTGAAGCGTGACCATCCGGAACTTCTCTTTCTTTACATATTTGTTCAGTCTGCTGAGGTCCAATATGGGTCTCCAGTACCCTGTCTTCTTTGGAACCAAAAGAATCTTGAGTAAGTTCCGGATCCTATCTGGTCTGCTGGGACTGGTTGGATGACTCTTTTTGTTAGCAACGTTTGGACCTCTATTGTTGCCTGTTCGCTGTAACTGGGTGGAATCTCCGGGATTTTTCTTAAAAGGGGTGGGAGTGTGGTAAATGGGATGAAGTATCCTCTGGAAATGATACTTTGTACCCAGCTGTCTTTTATTTTGAGCCAGGCGTCTGCATACAAAGATAAGCGACCCCAGACTGCCTCCAGAACAAGACAGTTGGGCCTCCTTTCAGGAGCGCTGGTAGGGTTTCCCAGAGAAGATATCTCTGTCACCCTTGTGTTGCGGACCCCCTCTGCCGAGAGGGCGGTGTCTTCCATTATTGCCCCCTCCTCTGCCTCTGGAGGGGGGTTCACCACGTGTGTCCTGAAAGGCTCCTTGGGCTTTTCAAAACCACATTTTCCCTCTCCTTTGACCTTTAGGGTAGAGTCGGGTAGGGGTGGAAAAATGGACCCTGATGGCAGACAGAGTCTTTCCGTCCTGTTCACACCTGGTTAAGGTTTCCTTCACTTTAGGCCCAAAAAGGGACGAGCCATCAAAGGGAGTGTTCACGAAGAATGACTTGAAGGGCTCCGCGAAGGAACACAAGTGCATCCAGGAGTGTCTCCTAAGAGCAACTCCTTAACTCGCTTGCCCTACTCTCGTTCCATCAGCTGCATAAGAGATGAGGCGCATGGATGAGTTGACTATAGAATTGAGGGTAGCAAGCTGGGTGGCAACTTTGTCAGAATCTCCAGCAGCTACTGTACCCTGACGAGCATTTCCTAGCTCCTTAAGATCATCTCTTTGTAACCTGGTAAATGGGTTAAATAGTTGAGCGAATGAAGAGCAAAGGTCGCTGAACTAAACATGCGCTTCCCATATCTATCCATAATCCTGGAGTCTCTGTCAGGAGGATTTATAGACGAGGAAGTCTCAGACATTTCCTTTTTGGTGTCTGCCGCCACCACCATGACATCAACTAGAACCCCTTTTATTAAAAATGATTTGTCAAGGGGGCAGAAATTAATTTATTAGGCCACCTAGGGACAGGCTCCATAGTATCTGGAGACTCCGTATGCCCTTCTTGAGACCAGCTGCATCAGCTCATCAAAGGGCGGAGGCACCCAACAGGTGGTGGGCTGAGGCCCAAAAGCCTTCAGGAGAACTGACTCATCCTCAGTTGGGCTTGTGGACTGCCAGTCACCCCTTTGCCTAAGGATTTCAACTATCTCAGCGAATGAGATATCCTCAGAGGGGGACCGTGGGGACACTTCTGACTCATCTAAGTCAGTATCTGATGTTAGAGACTCCTGAGGGGAGTCTAGATGTTTCCTCTTACACAATCTCTTCCTGGGAACCTCATCAGTGTGAGCTTCCAGTGAGGTTTCGGAAGAGCAGGGGCCACCCAATGGGGCTTCCTGAGGCTCTGGGTCTCTACGCTTGGTCAGGATTTGTGAGGCAGAAGCAGACATAGGCACTTTAGGGGAGGAGGAAGGCAGACCTGAGGTCAAGGATGTCTTAGGAGACACAACTCTCCTCATGGCATCAAAAGCACCTTTGCTCTGATGCGAGGGAACCGAAGGATCCGAAGAAACTGTCGACATGCCCGGCACCGGGACAGTGGGCTCCGAACCAGAGGTAGGAGCTGAGCTCATCCGAGCCGAAGTCCCGAGAGGGAGAGTCGGAACCGACATGTCAGTCCGACTATCCTCCCTGGACCCGACTAAAGAGTGTTGGCTCCTAGAGTCTACGATCGGCACCGAGGACATCAGAGTGCATGGAGCTGAAGACACTGGAGTACACATCGGCTCCAAAGGTTCCACTATCATCAGGTCTGACTCCTCTGGCTCCGAAGGACCAGCATGGCTCAGAGGAAGAATAGTTTGAGCTGGTGCAAAGGTCTTCGGCTCTGAAGCCATTTGGGTCAAAGCCGATAACATTTTTGCCAAGGCCGGTGCCAATAACAGCTTCTGCACCACAAGATCCACATCCAGATCTGTCAGGCTGATAGAGGACCGAGAGGAGCGCACCGAAGGTGGTACCGACTGAAGTAATGGACTCTTAGGAATTTTCAGACACCGGTTCCAAGACTGGGGACTGGCTCCGAAAGGAAAAGACTGTCAGTTCCGATGGCAGTGGAGCCAAAGTAGAAGACTTTTTTTGGATTTTTTTGAGTCTGAAGTCTTAGAAGACTTTGAGGACTTGCTGGATCCATCTTGGTCACTCAAAGCTTCTTGAAACGGAGGTTTCAACAACCCGCTGTCGATAAGTTTTCTCTTCCTTTCCTGAAGAACCCATGAGGAGAAGGAATGACAAATTGCACAGCTGTCTTGCAAATGCAAGGCTCCTAGACAGTATAGACAATTTACGTGGCTGTCTGTTACGGACATCTTTTGGCCACACTTTGGGCACTTCTTAAAACCAGACTTGGGAGTGCTTGTCTTGGTCAGCCATTGGAAATCTTGGAGAAGAATTACTGTCACACATAAAAATACTAACAGTAATTTGCTACCAAAATGCAAATGTAAATATAAATGTGACAGGAAAAGCCTTTACTGTCACCACAACCTTCTAAACACCCAAGAGCAGGCTATACAAAAAAGGAACAGCTGTTAAGATATTAAACACTGTCTAAATGTCCTAAGAAATATCCAAACAAAATTACTGCTAATTCCAAAACTCCAACAAGTAATTAAAAATGTAAGCCTTTCCTAAAATAAATTGAAAGCTAAACACACTACACAGAAAAACTACACACTAAAGTTTTTAGCAAAAATAGTGACAAAGGGTCACTGACTAAGCACACTCTATTAGCTAGCAAAAAGTTTAAACTAGGCCTAAAACAAGAGGCCAACTAGAAAAGTTTTTAAGAAAAGGGACTAAAATACAGAAACACACACTATAAAGCTGTAAGAGCTTTAAGAACTATCTAAGCTATTTAAACTACCTAAATATGCAAATATCAGCAAATAATAAGTAGAAAAACAGTTTTACTGGCCCGAGCTAAAGCAGAACCTCTGATCTATTGCAGCAGCAAACTAGATCTGAGGTAACTCCAGGTGCCTCATGGGATAGGGACTTGACCACGAGCTATTTGAAGACCTCGAGCTTTGCAATTGGCCGACTCGGAGTCGAGGGATTGGCTGCGAACCCATCAGTAAAGAATGAACGGTGAGATAGAACTTCACATTATAAATTTAGAGAAATGTTTAAAACTCAAACAAATATTACAATGGAAAGGCACATGTTTTACACAATAAATCAAAAGCCTGGTGAAATGTATCAGCATATATTACAGACTTAAGAAATAAAGCAAAAATGTGTAGATTTGGTGATCTGAGAGATGAGCTGATAAAAGTCAGGCTTGTGTGTGGTGTTAATGATGCAGTGAGAAAGATTCTGCTTTCAGACAGTGATCCAACGTTGAGCAAAGCCATTGAAACTTGTCAAATAGATGAGCTTACAGAAAAGCATATGAATATGTTTACGAATGAGAAAAACATAAATGTAGTGTCTGCAAGTGCAAATGCTGATGGTGTACAACATAAAGCTAAGATGAAAAATAAATATAAACCGAATGGGATGCAACACCCAACCTCATTGCTAACTGCTGTAATTGTGGGGGCAGTCATGAACCTAAATGAGAGAAGTACTTGGCTTTTGGGGAACAATGTCATTAATGTAAAAAGTGGAATCATTTCAAAAGGCTTTGCAAGTCTAAAGTGGCACATACTTTTATTAAGAGACAGCATTGGAAGAAGAAGATAGAGAACTGTGAGCAAATTTTCTATGTTGATGGACTCTCTGTGATTAAGGAAACAGTTAACAAAGTAGATTGTCAGTTGGCAGCAGAGAGTGAAATATTTTGTACTGTTCAGATTAATGGGAAACCTGTAAAGCTTAAGACCCTGGATTCAAGTGCAATGTCGGCACAAATGTTTGCCAAAGTACAAAGCTGGTGAGAAACTTGATTCAGCAAAGTGTGCAAAGCTAGTTGCTTATGGCGGTGAAGAGATTTAAACTGATGGTGCAGTAGTTCACACATGCCACTCTGCTGGGAACAGCTATAACTTGCAGTTTTACATAGTCAAAAGACATGTGCAGTCATTGTTAGGCCTCAAAAACAGTTTGAGAATGGGACTGATTTCATTTAATAGAGGTCCACCATTTAAGTTTGAACAACCATGACAGTTTTACACAGAATATTTTAGTGAATATGCTGATATTTTCACAGATGAGCTTGGCAAATTTCCAGTCACATATTCCATGAATTTAAACCATGAAGTAATCCCAGTTATCAGACCAGCAAGGAAGGTTCCAGCAGCAATGTAGAACAAAGTAAAAACAGAGCTTGATAAAAATGAACTTAGGTGTAGTAATTCCAGTAAAAGAACTGACTGAATGGGTATCCTCCATGATCATAGCTCATAAGAAAAGCTGAGACGATATTTGAATATGTACTGATCCGACAGACAAAGTGCTTAAATGTCATCATCCAATGCGCACAGTAGAAAAAATACTCTCCTGCAGACTGCCACTGTTTTTTCAGTCTTAGATGCAAAACGTTCCTTTTGGCAAATTTCGCTGCATCACAAATTTTCATCAACTATTTTCAGTATACCACTTAGCAGAGAGATTCTTGAAAATGCCATTTGGGATAAATTCTGCCAGTGAAGCATTTCAACGTGCGATGAAAAAAATGTTTTCTGGTTATCCATGTGCTATCATAGTAGATGACATTACTGTAGGGGGCAACAGCAAAGTTGAACAAGATAGAAACCAAGAAAGTTCTAGACTGTGATCATGAAGTAAATCTTAAACTGAACCCTCAGAAATGCAAATTCAAACGGAAAGACATTACTTATGTGGGTCATTTGTTTACCAGTACTGGCTTAAAACCAGATCCGTTGAAACAAGCAAAATTTTTGAGATGCCAGTTCCAGAAAATGTCACGTCTTTATGTTTTCTTGGTATGGTCAACTATTTAGGAAAGTTCATTCCAGACCTGAGTAAGCTTTCAACACTATTACGTGAGTTGCCTTCCAAAAATGTAAACTGGTCCTGGTTGGACCACCACTAAAAAGCATTTGACGTTCTGAAACAGAAAATTGCCAGTCCACTCACACTGAGATATTATGACGTTCACAAACCTTTAACTCTGTCGTGTGATACTTCAGAGTAAGGTCTTTGTACAGCATGTCTTCAAGAAGGCATGCAAGCAGTCTATGCATCCAAAACTTTAACTCAAATGGAAATGCAGTATACACAATTTGAAAAGGAGCTTTCGGCAGTAGTGTTTGCATGTTTGAAGTTCAGTGATTATATTTATGGTAAACATGCTCAAATACAGACTGATCATCAATCTCTAGTGACAATTCTGAAAAAGCCAATACATACAGCCCCAGCATGCCTGCAACACATGATGTTAATTGCAAAATTACAATTTCAATATTGTCTATGCAAAAAAGCAAATTCCTATACCTTGCTGATGAATTGTGAAGAACACCCAGACAAACAACAGAACAGCATGACAATGAGAAAGCAGACTTTGAAGTCATGAAATTCAAAAATTTTTCTTCATGTCTTGATGAACTTGGAAATCATACAGCTTCAGATGCAATTCTCCAGAAGTTGAAATATTTTATCAGTCAAGGATGGTCAGCACGAAAAAACTAGTTTACCACTTGTTATATAGAATCATTTTCCCTACAGAGATGAGTTCATGATGGAAGCATCGTGAAAGGTCCAAAAGAGGTAATTTCTAGAGCATTACAACAGGAATACATCAAAAGTTTGTATCGTGGTCACCCCGGTACTATTCAACCAAAAAAAGTCAAGAGGCATAGTATTTTGGCCTTCTATGTCAAAAGATAGAGAAGGAAACTCTAGCATGTTCTATCTGCAACAGTACTGAATTGCACCAACAAAAAGAACCACTTCATCTAAACCAGATTCCTGAAATACCATGGTTGACGGTTGCTACTGATATTTTCGAATGGAATGGTCAACATTATTTAGTGTTGGTAGACTCCTAATCGAATTGGTTTGAAATTGACCTTCTTCCAAACTTAATGTCCAGCACTGTCATTATGGAATTGAAGAGACAGTTTTCTGTTCATGGTAGTCAGCACAAAGTCGTATCTGACAATGGTGCACAGTTAAGTCAGCAGTTCAAGAATTTTGCCGAGTCTTGGGACTTTGGGCATGTTACTAGTAGTCCTGAGTATCCACAGTCCAATGGATTAGCTGAGAGTAAAGTTCAAAGTGTGAAATGTTTGTTGGAGAAATCCAGGAGAGATGGTACCTATGTTTTTCTTAACCTAATTAATCTCAGAAACATTCCTCGAGATAATGTGCTTGGTTCACCTGCTCAGAGAATGACATCCAGACAGACTAGAACTCTTCCAATCAGTAAACAATTACCGATACCAAATGCAAAGAACAGAATGGTCAAAACTCAAGAGTTGAAAAAAACTCCAGTCACAAAAGTTGTACTATGATAAATCCAGCAAACCCCTCAGACCATTAAGACAAGGAGAGATCGTGAGAACGCAAATGTCTAAAGGATATGACAGAGTGGGAATTGTCAAAAATATTTGTGAAGAACCAAGATTTTACATCATGCAATCTGATGAAATGGATTTCAGAAGAAACTGAAGACAAATATTGCCAGTCTCTAAACCAGTGACGCAGCAGATTGCCTGTACCAGAGAGACTATTCCTCAGAGCAACTCTACACTTGTTCAAATTCCAGAGGACAGTGTACTTTCTTCAGATAATCCTGATGTAATCCTCAAAGTTCCAAATGTAAAAAAAGAGACTGTCCCTGTTGCTTAGCTCAAAGTTTTTATGTGACCAGATCCAGTAGAATTTCCAGACCCATTCCAAGATACACAGTGACTTGGACTTGAATTCATTTGTTGTTAAATGTTGATGTGATATCTAGCTTGTAAAAATATTTTGTTCTCCTATTGCATCTTGAAGAAATCAAAGAGGGAGGGTGTAGATCATTGCATGTCTTGTACCTAGTCATCCGCTATACACACACACACATTTTATATATATATATATATATATATATATAGAGAGAGAGAGAGAGAGATAAATACACACACATACACACACAAGTTACTGAGCACGTGCAAGATCAGTGCCATTTTGTAAAGTCAGCCAGAGTGAATGCATGCTTGAATGGAGATTCACATGCAAGTGTGTTTGAAGTAATGAGTCAGTCAGCTTAAATATATGTTCCAGTTACAGCTCCTGTTGTGTTTATGTACAATAAACAACTTAAACCCATCATAGTGTCTCATTTGAATACAAAAGACATACAACAACTCCCATTTAAAATGCTCCATCATGCAAATTCCTGTATCCCCAAAGGACAGTTCCTCCAAAGAGGAGTCAGGACTTAAGGACTCAACCTCCTCAGAGCCATTAATCTAAAGGTGATGGCATATGGGAGGAATAAAGGCAAGGAATCCTTATCTGAATCCAATTACTAAGCAGAAGAGTCAGGCTCCCTAGATCTCATAGGGGAAGACCAAGAAAGAGCAAGAACAGAAACCCCCCTGTGGTGTTCTCAAATCCAGAGCATTAAACATGCACCACCTAAAATAATGCAACTCTTTTTGAGGATCTGTGGCAGACGAGGAACATGCTTAGTTTTCTCTCTCTTCTTAAGGGGGAAATCGACTTTAACCAACCCCGGCGGCTCTGAACACGGTTTATTATAGGTTCATAGATTAGTACTAAGCTAACTGCCCTTGCGAGCCACTTTAAGTCTAGCCAATTATCCCTTGTGAGACTCAAACCCTGCACCTTGTGCTTGTAAGGCAAACACCTTAACCATTAGGCCACCCTCCCAACCCCTCAGACTCAATCAGGGTAACAGGAAACCTTTTTTAAACTAAGATCTGGGGAATCCCCCAGACCCTACAAAGACAATCAGACATGGTTCCCCCTCAATCTTCTCTGCAGATGTTTGCAGAGCCTTGCAGGATGTGTGAGAAACAAGTTCTATGCTGGCCTCTGATAGGGTTGCAGCAAAAGGAACAGACTTTAGTACTCAGTGTTCTTCAGGGAAAGGAAAGTGAAGGAAAGGGTGTATGTCATCAAGATGTAGGACATCAAGAAAAATAAAGAAACGAGTGCTCTTTCAAAACATGTGCAGGAAATCCCCAGACACGAGTTTAAGTTCAGTATACTTGAAAAAGTGACCCCAGTGGTGGGGTCTTTGGTCCCCATTACTTAAAGAGGGAGGTACATTGGCAGCTCTGTTTTAATGCTGGAAGTTTACAGGTTTAAAATGAACAAACCTCATATGCCTGCTTACTAAAACTAAAAGCATTATGTAGACGAGAAGTTTTTCCACATCTTTTTATACATACACACATATATACATATTGTTTCATATTTTTTATGTTTTTGGATGGGATTGATATGTATGTGTGCACACAGGTTTATAATGCTGTTACAGTATGCTTTTAGAAAATGCATTTGTCACAAAGCTGCTTTAAAGAACATGTCCCTTTTAATTTAAGCTATAAGAAGGGCTCAGCTGTCATGTGACAGTTAACTGTGTTTGAACTTTATATATAAAATTTTGGCTAAGAAAAGCTATTTTACCCGATGAAGTTTTAAAATATTAGAATGAAGGAGCTAACCCAGTTTCTTTTTGGAATAAAGCTGTGTTTAGATTTATCCTGCTGCCTTGTGTTGGTTTACAAAAGTGCTGTGTTTGGATCTATCCTGCTGCCTTTGTGCTGGTTTTGTGGCCAGTTTGTTCTTCATTATATCACCCACCTTGAGAGAGAGATGGCTGGTGGAGCTGGACAGCAGCAGCAATACCAGACCTTGACTTCTTGGCCTTTTTGTTAAGTGGTGGTTGTACCTCTGGGCTGGTGGCTTCAGCCATAGTACCCTGGGCCAATAATGTGAGACACTGGTTCTAAAGATAAATGAAAACTGAAGATAAATGGCTGTGAAGAGTCTTGGGCACAAATGCCTGACAAACAGAGCACTGAGTGTGATCATGAGACGTGCCTAGACAAAACCTCTGTCGTGACTACCCTTACGGAGAATCTGTCTCCCACATGGAGATTTACCTTTTTTGGATGGAATGTGCCTGCAAAATATGGGGTACTTATATGAAAGGGCTTGTATAACCACTGCTGCGAAGAGTTCTCAGGCTGACTGTCAACTATGGGGTTCGTACTGGTGGTGAAGCTGTTCTGTGTTCGTAGTGTCTGTATGTCACTTTTGTGCCCTAAACTGATGCAGGGAGAACATGTCTGAAACAACGGTGGTAACCGGTAAAGGCTTTTGTATACCGGCCAGACATTGGGCCATCATTAGCAAGAGATCCCACAGGTTATGAATATTGCAACAGTGATATGGAAGGACATCTGATGTGATCGGGACACAAAACCAACAATGTCTGAAGTCTGGATGAATACGAGTGTGACAACCATCTTTTAAATCTCATGTTACCAGATAACTTAAATGAGGAGGAAGTAGTAAACGGGTTGTGAAGTGACAGCATTTTGAACTTGGGCACTATAACAAATTGGTTTAGGAAAGGAAGATTAAGAAATCGTCTCCAAGCATTCTTTTTCTTTGGCACTAAAACCATCTTCAAATAAAAACAATTCCCAAACTGGGAAGGCGAAACTATCACTCCCTGATACAAAATGTGTTGAGGGACAGGAGGAAATACAAGAATCTGATCTGGTGGATGAGGAATTACCCCCTGGAGAGGGAGAATTTCCCCCCACTGCCATCTGTAATCTTGATGAATGATCCTCAGAATCCATTTGTCTGAAACTATCTCTTGCTAAAGACAGCACAAGAGGGAAAAGGAACTGCCAGGGTAGGGTGGAGGGAGGTGGACAAAGTCACTTAGACAGTCATTCTGACCTGTTGGACTGTCCTTGGTTTTAGGAGGCTCATGTGTTCTGTTTTGACAACACCTAACATGTCTTAAACATCTGTTTACCAGCATTTTGTCGAGGCTATTTATTTTGTTTCTTGCCAAAATTGGATGAAGGGTTACAGAATCCCTTGGAAAATTCAGAAAAGGGGGGCTGAAAAAATCTTTAAGATTTCCTGTATCAACTTACCCCTAACATCACACTTTTTATAACTTCTGCAGCTGAGGGACCAAATATAAAATCTCTATCCAAAGGAAAATTTAAAATCTCATTTTTCACATCTGGGAGGTTCTAAGAATGCAGTCAGGCAAACATCTCCGCAAAACACTACCAGTGGCCATAGCCATGGAAGAAGCATCAACAGAGTCACAAACATACACACTGGAAACAATGAATTGTGACCTGTAAAACAGAAGAAATCAAAACACTTAAATTTTGTTTTCCTCACAAGAACAAACTGAAGACAAAACATTCTTCAAACTTTCACAATTACATAGAAAAAGGTAACACAAGCCAGACAATTCAAAATTCTGAAAATCAAACTTGCACTTTTTTCTCGTACTTAATTTTCCCATCCTTGCCAAAAAGTATAGAACTGGAATTAACTAAATGTTTAGTAGTGGTAGGATTAGCTAAAACTATAGCTGCTAGGTAAAGTTTGGGATGAGTGTATAAAAACATAAGACTAAGCAGCTTTGTATATCTGCCTTTTTATGGGTAGCAGACTGACAGTCGGAGACGCATGCATCCTCCAAAGCTGACAGCACTGGTGGGATTGGGTGAAGGTTCTGGAAATTCCATCTGTAAAAGTTCATAGCATTTTATAAGGAACTGATACAACTCAATTGTTCTGCTGCTGAAAAAGTGGGCACATTCTGGAAATAGTCTAAAAAAAAAAAGAGTGTGAAAGAGAGAGAGAAACCTCATACAGAGAGAATCTGATACTGTGCTCTCCCCTTCCAGTCTTCTTCTTCTTTCGGCTGCTCCCATTAGGGGTCGCCACGGCGGATCATCTGTTTCCACTTCTTCCTGTCCTCTGCATCTTGCTCTGTCACACCAACCAGCTGCATGTACTCTCTCACCACATCCATAAACCTTACCTTAGGCCTTCCTCTTTTCCTGTTACCTGGCAGCTTCATCCTTTGCATCTTTTTCCCAATATACTCTGCATTCCTCCTCAGCACATGCCCAAATCAACGTAATCTTGCCTCTCTGGCTTTGTCTCCAAACCTTCCAACCTGGGCTGACCTCTAATATACTTATTCCTAATCCTGTCCACCCTCATCACACCCAGTGCAAATCTTAACATCTTTAACTCTGCCACGTCCAGCTCTGACTCCTACCTTTTTGTCAATGCCACTGTCTCCAACCCATATAACATAGCTAGTCTCACTACCCTTTCATTCTTACTGGTACTCGTCTGTCACAAATCACTCCCGACATACTTCTCTACCCACTCCTTCCTGCCTGTATTCTCTTCTTCACCTCTCTACCACACTTACCATTACTTTGAACTGTTGATCCCAAGTATTTAAATTCATCCACCTTCGCCACCTCTACTCCCTGCATCCTCACCATTCCTCTATCCTCACTCTCATTTGCACACATATATTCTTAGTCCTGCTAACCTTCATTCCTCTTCTCTTTGCTGGGTGGCACAGTGGTGCAGCGGTTAACGTTGTTGCCTCACAGCAAGAGGTTCTCTGGTTCAATTCTCGGCTGGGGTGCCTTCTGTGTGGAGTTTGCATGTTCTCCCTGTGTTCGCGTGGGTTTCCTCCGGGTACTCCGGTTTCCTCCCACATTCCAAAGACATGCATCTGGAGCATTTCTCCCCGGGCCTCCACTGAAAACAGGCTCTGTGGAACCTAGTCGGACTTTCCTGGTCAACAAATGTTAAATAAAAAATAAAATAAAAACTTTAGAGCATATCTCCACCTGTTCCCTACTCTCACTACAGATCACAATGTCATCTGCAAACATCATAGTCCACAGGGACTCCTGTCTGATCTCGTCTGTCAACCTGTCCATCACCATTGCAAATAAGAAAGGGCTCAGAGCTGATCCTTGATGTAATCCCATCTCCACCTTAAATGCATCTGTCACTCCCACCACAGACCTCACCGCTGTCACACTACCCTCGTACATATCCTGTACCACTCTTACATACTTCTGACTTCCTCATACAATACCACAACTCCTCTCTAGGCACCCTGTCATATGCTTTCTCCAAGTCCACAAAGACACAATGCGACTCCTTCTGACCTTCTCTGTACTTCTCCATCAACACTCTCAGAGCAAACATTGCATCTGTAGTGCTCTTTCCTGGCATGAAACCATACTGCTGATCACTAATCACCACCTCCCTTTTTAACCTAGCTTCCACTACTCTTTCCAATAACTTCATGCGGTGACTGCGCTCTCGTTCCAGTATGAATCAGAAATCGGAGGGAAAAAACTCTGTGGCAGCCCGTTTATCTTGCTGTCCATATTCAGAATCTTGAATCTTTTCATGAAGAGGCACCCCCTTTTTCTTTTACCAGAAACCACCTTACATGGATTAATAGCCTGAATAAATCCCTTAGTCGAATCTTTTAAATTACACCTGTCTAGAGAAACTGGAGGGGGAGTGGATATATGTTTACTTTTCTTTCTTTCTGAAATGAAAAACGGGACAAAGTTGTTAATGACAGCAAAAGCTTACCCAAGGTGGGCATAACATTCTGACTAAACAAGGAAGCCTTCCCAGTTACCTCTCCCAGGACAGACATAAGTGGCTTTCCCATGTTCAATGAAAGGCCCCCAACAGCCACAAAGGATGTGGCTAACTTCCAGTCCATACTGGCTGTAAGTGCTAGACCACAGTGATCCAGGGTAACAGGTGAATGGCCTGAGGAACTAGCTTTGGCTACAGCAAACTCACCCACCTGCAGATGAGGCAAACTGTTTGCCTGTTGGGGTGGCAAAGACAGTTCGCTTAACTTTTTCTTTTTGTGGGTAGGGGGAGGACTGACTGAGGCTCCAGCAGTTTGTTCCATGGACAAACAAAAAATGGAGCCTCTTCCCCAGAAGAAACAAGCACCATAAGTCGGTAAATATTTAAAGTTGTTAAAAGCCACTTCCACTCCTTTAAACAACTTTTAAACTGAAAGGAAAAAAAGTGTGGTCTTGTTTAAAAGTAGAGTTAAGTCATGTCTGTCTGTTAAAGCACAAACTTCTAGATCAAAAATAACTTTCCTAAGCAAGAAAGTACATTTAAACGATACTTTTATGTATAAAGTTATTCCCACAAAGGGAACTGATCTGCCCACAAAGGAAGAGCACAAGGTGGTTAAAGTAAGTGAAACAATAGAGGACTATATGAAATCAAAGCATAAAAACATTAGAAATAGAAACTAAGTAGCTAGTCAGATGAGCTAATAAAACTGCAGAAATCAGAGGATGAAACAAACTAAGCACTGGTTGAACCTGAGGCTTCTTGAGAAGCACTGTTTCAAAAAATAGTTATAAGGCAGAGCATGCGCAGAAAACCTGAGACTTTCTTCTACACTAAAGAAACAACTGCAATAATTTTATCAAAATGCAAACAACTGGACTGGTGTCCTATGGGAGGATTTCAAAATTCAAAGAATATACCATGTGTATGCTCCAAATATGGCCATGTGAAAGCATCAAAGACCTACATGAATATGCAAATATACCAAAAGAAAGAGCTGTTCCTGACAAAATTATGGCAGAACTTCACAATGGAAGTGCTCCTGTTCCCATCCTACCTAATCCTTTTAATACCACTTCCTACTCTCCTAGAACTAAATACGCCATCACTGGCCTCCTATAGTTCGTTCCCACAGCTGTATTGAACTATTTGACCAACTACTTAACAGTACCATATGCTGCTACTTTTGTAAAAAAAAAAAAAAAAAACTACTCAACAGTTACAAAAGTGTTTTTTATTGCTATTTAATGAACTATACAGGTTGGACATAGTTGGAGGGGGACCATGGACCCTGGGGCTTGAAGTCTGGGAACTATTCTGGCAACTGCATTTTACCCTGTGTAGACATCATTCGGATGAGCATTGTTCTGTTTCATGTTTATTGAGATTTAAGGGTTTTGGAATGCTAGTATGTTTGATATTTGGGAGGAGAAATGCTTGCAATTTTGGAGATTTCATGAATGGTTCTTTTAACATTTTTTGCATGTTTACTATTTTACTGTATTTAATTTATTACACAAGATTTTTTTTGGTAGAAAAAAACTTTTACAAAGTTTTGAAATATTATCTCAACATATATTTGCTATTTTATTACATTAGCAGCAAGAGGTTCTCCCATTCGATTCTCGGCTGGAGCGCCTTCTGTGTGGAGACTGCATGTCCTCCCCATGGTTGAGTAGCGTTCGAAAGACATGCGTGAATGGGCGTGCCTTCGTTGAAGGGTTGGTCGTCGAGCTGGCACCTTGGCACCATAAAAATCTACTGCCAATCATTAGCGGACCGGAGTTCCGCTGTGGCGACCTCTAACCGAGAAAAGCCGAAAGAAGAACAACTGATGTATTATATCATTGTTAATCTTTTATCATATTTACTTTGTATTCCTATGAGATAATCTGTAATGTATATGTGCAATGTGTACTATGTAATTGTATTTTTCTGGAGCTTTAATCCCCAGGACTCCACTGAAAACAGGCTCATTGTGGCCCAATGGACTATCCTGGCAAACAAACAGCAAATAAATGAATAAAGAAAGAACAGTGAATTATTAAAAACTGGGGATACCACAGTATTTATAGAAAATGATTATTTGCTGTACATGATTATTCACTGTACACCAGACAGAAGAGTAGCAAGTTTATCCAAGCAGGATGCCAAGGCAGGTGTGCGACTCAAATCACTTGTACAACTGTCCTCAAAATATTTTTTCCTGCAGGATAAAAGACATTTTTTCTATGCAGAACAGGCAGGGGGGGTGTTAGCCAATGAAGAGTGTGCTAACTAGATGAAAGGGTCTCTTGCTTCTAAATCATCTGACAATAAAAGCCCACAGAGAGACCTTTGTAGTGAAATATTTCATCGATCATAAGGAAAATGGTTGAATGGAGAGAAAAACAAAACAAACAAAAAAAAACAGCCAAGGACCTAACTAGAAGAATCAGGAGTACATTGGACTTGTAGCAGAGACCAGTGTTGGGAGGTCAATGTAATCAGGAAGATGAACATCAATAATGTGAAATTAGTGAATAAATGGGAGAACTGTAAATCAATCCCATTAGATGTAGTTTAAACACATGAAATGTGGCCCTACAATAAATGGATGAAAAAGACTGGGAAGTTTGTTGACTATATTAAACTGGCAGGAAGACTCTACAGCATACACTAACTTTGTCATTTATGTTTAGAAAGAAACTGAAGGTACTAAAGTAACTAAACTGTGCTGTATTACTTGTATAAAAATATGATGTAAACAGCATGTTATGTTGTAAAATCAGCTCTGCAGGGTATGTAGTCAAAAGCACTTTTAAGTGTGAGGTGGGTTTTATCAGTAAATACTGAACATGCTACTGATACTAATGAGGAAAATACTCAAACTGTAACGCATCTTAACTTTATACTGTAAAAATATAGGAAAGGTTTGAAAGAAGCGTGTTAAAGTTAATAAATGTGATCTTAGAATGCTGGGGATGTAAAAGTGTATTGCTCACATTATTCAAAGAATTAAAAGAAAATGATTTCCCTGTTTTAATAGAGATAGGTGGCTAGACTAACACTAGTTTAAGCTACGGACAATGTTCTTTAAGTACACAGGCTTAAAAAACAAAAGAATTTAAAAAATGGTAATTCCTTCTTGCATTTGCAAAGTCAGTGATTATTTTTCCCATTAACATCTGATTTTTAGCTGGAGACAAGGAACAAATGTGCAAGCAACTTATCAGATGTCTGACCAGTGTTTTGAGTAAAATCTAAAATGATTCTTTCTTGCATTTACAAAGATACTGGCTGTTTTTTCCCCATTAGTAAATGATTTTAGTTGAAGGCAAGGAGCCTCTAGGTGACAGCAACTAGTCAAGAAATGTCTGAACAAAGTGAAATGACAAGGTAGAATAAAATTATTTTTAAAGTAATAAGTCAAGTAGTTCAGTAAAAATAAAGGATGTTATGAAACTGGAGAAAGTGAACAGTTATACAAAGTAGTTGCTTCCACAGCAGCCTTAGCACTTTAATATATTGCATAGAACACTGCACAATTCAAGGAAAGCCAGTGCACTTTTTTCCTTAAGGCCAAAGGTTAAAAAACCTTACTGAAAGAATGCAAGGGCACAATGCAAAGGTGCCAGTCCAGTCCCAGGAGTAAGGCTGTAAGCAGCTAATACAGTACAACCATCAGGTACTAGGTTTTCAGAAAATTTGGCCTATCATAAGGTATAAGTTTTAAAATACTCTGCTAAAAAAACTATGTAAAGAAATTCAGGAGTGTATAATACGTCTGCAGACTAACCCTATGTTAAGAAAACCTCAGGTGCACAGAAGTACCAGTTTCAGAAAAAGCATGGTACAGTATAAAAATAAATTTTGCAAAACCTCTTCCTACAGCAAAAGGGGGGGGGGGGTTAAATAATGTACAAGTTTTAAAAGACTCCAATCCAAACAGGCCATAAATGATCAAGTGACACCTAGTGGTCAAAATTAAAATGGCAAGTTTATTCATATCATAAAGTTAATTCAAATCATAAAGTTAAAAGACTTCAATTCAAACAAGGCATACATGCTCAAATGACACCTAGTGGTCAAAATTAAAATTGCAGGTTTGCCAAATTTTTTTTTTTTTAAATTTTCAGATTATAAGTCAGGTAGCATAAAGCTAAATACAGTAGTTAGCAATATAAATGTAAGGTAACTACATAAGTAGGTCCCAGTAGACTCATCAGGGACCTCAAGGGCAACTGTTAGATTAGGGATTTTCATTTAAAAACAGTTATTAGGCTAAAGAGTAAAATAAATTGTGTTTAATTTACGCATAAAAGACAGTTAAGCAGAAAGGAAATAACCTTGCTGGCCAAACATGGAAGATTGTTTATTAAAGAGAAAAAGATAAGCAAGTGTGCACACGGAATGTTCTTTTATCAAGGAAAAGATCAGCTACAGAATGCCCCTTAATGAAGCACATACAAGACAAAGCCAGAGACCAAGGTTAGAAAAAGTAATTTACTGGACTGAAACAATATAATGTATTGTGTTCAGGATAGCAGTTCAGTTAAGGTTAGCAAGATCATTTCAACCTGTTACTTCAGAGAAGATGTCTAACACTCGAGCATAAGTACAGAAAACACGTCATCTAGAGACTTTATCAGTTTACGTTGTTCAGGACAATCAGGATATGATGTACAGCAACTTGAATTATCAGTACTATTAATGAAGACAGTATTCGGATACTGTGAACATCTACTAAAACCTTATTAAATGAACTACAGTGTTTGGGAAATTTATTCTTAAAAGTGCCAAAGACTTGAACCATAAAGGAGAGACTGATACTTATTCAGCACGAGCTTGGGTAATTAAGACTTTCGTTTCTCATTCAGCGTTTCCAGCTAACTATGGTACAGTATGGTACTATCAAATCTTACAACGGATAAGGGCAGGCAGCCATCTGTGTAATTAGGAACATATGCTCTTAACATGCACTGTAACATGATTAACTACAACTTTAGGACAGGTAATATTTATGGGTACAGTCATGGATTTGGGGCAACAGCAACAAGTGGGAGGGTCAAAATTTCTTATTGGAGTTCATAGTAATTTGTGTTCTGCTGCAAATTAAAAGGGGTTGGGTTGAATATTAAATTTTTTTACATTGCTTTTATTTAAACAAAATGCCTATGAATAAGAGACAAGAGAAAAACAAGAGAAGAGAAGAAAACTACATACGAAATTACCCTACCAAACAGTGTATGCACACACGAAAGCTGCAAGTTGAAACAATCAAAAGAATGGACATACATAATATATAGAAGTAATTAGATTTTTATCAGAAAGACTTTGACAGCATCAATATGGAGTCTAATGGCTGTGCAGGAAGAGACAAAAAGCAGAGTGCACAGAAATATGTTAAGGAAAGGTAGGGTGCAAATAGCAATAATGCAGGCAGGCACATTTTAATAGAAATGAGCATGTAAATGACAAAAGAAGAGATTTCTGGACAGACATTCAGCAGAAAATCAGGAACTAAGGAAAATTGGAGCAATACTGATTGTGAAAGGGACCCAAAGTGATAAGATGAGTAAAAACAACTATAATGCTAAATTTGTGGTAGAAGCAGTTACTGGCAGGGGAAATGGATGAGGCTGCATGCTTTTATATTTCACCTAAAACTTCTATTATGGAGCCTAGTGAATTTTAACACCTTCACTGAATTCTCATCTAAAACACAGACAAACATACATTAAAGAAAACAAACTATATTAATATGTTCCCAGTTACAAATATTTCACATATTTTACATAACTAACAATACATCACATACATTGCTCAATTCCTGCCTTCCCTTAAACCTTACTCCTCCTCCTCCAAAATATTATTCTGCGTGTACTGTTCCCAAAGTTTCCGCTGTTTTCTATGTAATTTGCTGCTACCCTTTTCTAAAGCTCTCACTTCCAGTTCTTTTATCTCCGTTGCAATTTTCAATACTTCAAATACAGTTGTTTAGACTTTGATTTCTACTTTCTAGTAATTGCTTTTTTGGCAGCTACCAGAGTTGAAGTTAACAAGGCCTTATGTCTCAGCAGATCCTGTATCCCATGTCAACAATAAAATAATTTCGACAGTTACATTTTCTTTGATTCCTATAGTCATCATGCAATGTTTTATATGCCCTACTAAATAAACCCTTTTGTAACAGCAGCTTCTATTCTAGACTTCTGGATTCAACTAAAAACTCAACCAGAAAAGATCTTTCACTTAGGACTCCCTTCTCCCTTTGCCTATACTCAGATACCAATCCCTGGACAGTCTCTAACCTGCACTCCCCAAATGCCTTCTTCCCATTCTATTACTTTCCCATTCTATTACCTTTCCCTCTCTAGTTATTTGCTCCCAATACCCTTGGTTCCTTTGCCAGTTTTATCCAGTAAATTCCAACTACTGTTATTTTCTGTAACCTTAACTGCAGTCATCCCTATCAGCAAAATCTTTCTCCAATGTTGTGTTGGCTCAGTTCCTATAATATTCTATGTTGTGTCTTTCGGCTTTTCCCGGTTAGGGGTCGCCACAGCGGAACTCCAGTCCGCTAATGACTGGCAGTAGATTTTTACGTGCCGAGTTGCCGGCCCTGATGCACAACCTTCAAGGAAGGTATGCCCATTCACGCATGTTTTCACACAGAAGACGCTAGCTGAGAATCGAACAGGACAACGTCTTACTGTGAGGCCACAACGCTACCGCAGCACCACCACCGTAGTTAACACAATATTCTATATGAATATAATATTATGTATGGCTGTTACTTTCCTTGAGGATCTGCATCCAAAATCCCATTCTCTCCTTATTTCTTAAATTTCCCCCCATTTCACCACCATCACTTTCACTGTGAATTACAGTTTTCTGCTTTTATGTACATGAGCCTCAAATGTGTAACTCTACAATATCCCTTCAAATCAGACAATACTAAACTGCTTTGTTTTATCTGAAGGATAAACTTTTCCCACTTGACCCTTGCTCTCTTCGCCTCCCAGATAAATTCCTTCAACTCGTCAACTTTTCCTCTGGTTGATAGAAATACGCCTGACATGTACAGAAAACTAAAGGGGCTAAACATTTTTATTACTTATAACTTACCCATTATCCATAAACAAGAGATTCCAGTTTGTCAGTTTTTGTATTATGCTTTGTTTAGCCTCTCCCCACATATCCTTAGCTGCCATAACAATCCTTTTAAATCCATACTCCTAAATACTTCATTTTATCATGTCCCCACAAATATGGGTATTGCTGAACAAATTCATTTGAGTATATAATTTATGGCTACAGCTTTGTTTCATCTTCATTAATTTTATATCCCCAAAAGACTCCCTCAAAATGTTCACCAATATGTTCATTTCTAGTTTTAGCAGGTACAAAACAATATCTTTTGCAAATAAAGTCAACTTTTCTTAATTACCATACCAATTATATCCTAGAATTTCCCAGTCCCTTGTTTTTTTGTCAATGGCTCTAAAAATAAAGCAAATAAAGGGGAAAGAGGACACCCCTGTCTGGTTCTCTCTGTTCAAACTCAACCTGTCAGAGGGGAATCCTCCCACTTTAAATTTTGTCTCAATTTCCTCATATATCCTTCTAATTAACCTTATTACAGTATCATGGAATGCAAATGCTTCCATTATTTTCTTTACATCAAGACCCACCAACAGCAGCACTGTTTTCTTGCATTCTACTTCCCTCTGGATCATCACTATTCTATTAAAGTTGTCAATGTTTACCTCCCTGTAACAAAGCCAAAATGATCCATAACTATCCATTTTGGATTCATGTTTGCCATTATTTTAGCTATTACAGATAAACACTTTATAATCACTACTTAAAATTGAAGTGGGCCTATATGAAAGCTGGATCCGATAGCTCTTTACTGTCCTTCAGTATACAGCCATCACAGCTTTCTTCCGTGGTGTTGTGCTTCTCTTTTTAAAATACTGTTAAAAAACTTCCAGATCTTTATCACTTTCTTCCCTCCTAGTTTCCAGAGTTCCACAAGAATACTATCTATTCCTAAAGACTTTATTGCAGGCTAACTATATGTCACAGTTTTTATCTCATCTCCACCTATCTTAACTGCTGAGCCTCATTTACCTCTGACCTTGGCATGCTCAAGTCTTCCATAAATACTTCCATTTGTGCTCTTTCTTGATTTCAATATTCCTCTGCTTTAAACAAATTTCTGAAACATCTCTAATACCTCTACAGGCTCTCTGGTTATTTTTCTTGTTAGAGGCTCCCCAAGCTTGGCAACAACCCTTTTCTGCTTTATGTTGACTAAGTCTATGTGCTAAACTTTTTTCTGCTTTGTTGTTACCATCAAAAACAGCTGCTGAACAGCAATCTTTCTAAAACTCATGTACATTATCCAGATACTCCCTTATTTTCTCTTTAGTACTCTGCAACTGTACCTCTTGGTTTGAGGGATTTATCTTATTCTGTAATACTTTAACCTTTCTCTGACCCTGTAAATAATTTCTGTTACTTCTTATCTCCGTCGCAATTTTCAATACTTCAAATACAGTTGTTTAGACTTTGATTTCCACTTTCTAGTAATTGCCTTTTTGGCAGCTACCAGAGTTGAAGTTAACAAGGCCTTATGTCTCAGCAGATCCTGTATCCCATGTCAACAATAAAATCATTTCGACAGTTACATTTTCTCTGATTCCTATAGTCATCATGCAATGTTTTATATGCCCTACTAATAAACCCTTTTTTAACAGCAGCTTCTATTCTAGACTTCTGGATTCAACTAAAAACTCAACCAGAAAAGATCTTTCACTTAGGACTCCCTTCTCCCTTTGCCTATACTCAGATACCAATCCCTGGACAGTCTCTAACCTGCACTCCCCAAATGCCTTCTTCCCATTCTATTACTTTCCCATTCTATTACCTTTCCCTCTCTAGTTATTTGCCTTTTTCTTTTATTTCTACATTTTTTTCAAACTCCACATTCATTTTATCCCACTAACTGGCTATAACTTCTGAAAAAATGTATATATGTTCCACTACAAATCCCTTAAATTCCTCTCTTTTAAAATGGTAGGTGGGGAAGCACCAGTGTCATTTTTATTCATTACCCTACATTTTTATCTTAGTTATTGGTGCATGATCTGAAATAGTTATTGGGTGTGTGATGTACAAGTTCTGTATAGTCTAGTCCATTTATAGTACCGTAGAGAACATGTAAATTCTCTCAGGGTTCCTACTACCTAATTCACTTCTTCCATGCTAAATGCTTCATATATTTCATCAAAATCTACCCTCTTTAGTTATATTTTCCCTTCCAGTCCCTACCTTTTTAATATTCCCTCCTGAAAGCTGATTATGTCTCCCAAAATTTTCTTAAGCTCCATAATGGCAGTTTTAGGTAGAATATAAATACATGCCAGTGTAATCATCCCCCTTGTCAGTTGTTCCTTAGTACCATTATCTTTTTTTCTCCTCTTCTACCACAACTGGAGCTCCTCTAGCAATTAGAAGTGCTCCCCTTTTCTTCTTGTCCCGGATGTTTTGCTGAATATCCATCCTGAAATCCTTTATCAAATTCATATGCTCACGTCTTTCCAAATGTGTCTCATGAAGCACTGCTATTTACACCCTGCATTTTGTCTACAACTTTGAGGCCATTTGCATTCCAAAATATGGATAGTGTAGCCATTATGCTGTTATTATTCCCACCTATTACATATTAAACCTTTTTCAAATGTCTATTTCCAGCTTGTGTGTTACATGCACGCACTAATGTATGGCAGGTAGTTCTTTTATACAGTTTGTCATCTCCATTTGAACTATGTCACATTTTACAAGATGCTTTTTTTTTAACAAAAACCTTCAAACAAAGAAACACCTCCATAAAGCAATTAATTTAAAACACACAAAACTACATACATCTTAAATAAGGAAGTTTAATCCTCCTAATAGGAACAAATGTCCTAAATCAACAGCTGCACCAGAAGGCATTACCAACCTAAAATTAAGATTATTCATGCTAAGGCACATGTTACAGCTTGTGCTCTTACTTACACTAATTTACTGTCTGGCTCTTGCCCTATCTTTATTCTCTTCCAGCTTGTTTGTTTTCAGAAAAGATCAACTTCTAGCCTTAAGAAAAAGTGCACTGGCTATCTTTAAATAAAACTAAATTATACACTATTCCAGTAAACACACTGAAGTATTTAGGTACCAGGAAAGCTGCTATCTTTTGTTCATTTCCAATAATTTCAAACTATTTTTACTTAGCTGCTTGTCCGTGTACATTTTCATTTTATGATTCCCTCAGCAAGCAATGCCAGAAATCGTGAGATTTATTGTAGACTTCAACTCTCACTAAACAGTTATTTGCTAAAGGAAATTTTCTCACATTAGTGTTCGCTTATGTTTAAAGCCCAACTGCTTACAAAAAAAAAATAGATTAAGCAAAGAACATTAATCCATACATTCACCTACATAAGACAGAAAACATCTCGGATCTATATATATTATAATCAGTGCACATTTACACACCATCCCCCACCCCAGCAGTCCAAAATTGCAGCCTATTAACTTAGACATGGCAGATTTCTTAAAACTAAAAGAAAAAAGTACTTTACTTTTGAACCTTTACCACATACAACATTCACTGGAAATGCTTTACTATATAACAAGCAATTTATCTCATGAAATGTTTTATGCAAAAAAATAAACAAAAGTTGATTTACTTACCTTTTCATGCTTTTAATGTCCTACCAAACATTAATGACATGAAATGGGGTATATGCATTTCAGTCCAACCCCTCCCCCCCCAAGTTTAAGAATCAAAAGTCCAATCTTTCTCACCCACTTTTTGTTGCAAAACCACATTTCACAAATGTAAATAATGCTTTATAGTCTCATATTTATTCACTAATTTTAATGGTGTTAGTCCTCTTCCTGTTCATCTCTATTTTCCAATCTAAGTCTCTGGTTCAATTCAAGGCAATCCAGATTCTTCTAGTCAAATACTGTGCTTTTTTCCCTCTCTCCCTCAAACATATTCCTTTGGAACATTGGAAAAGGTTTTACTGGCAAAGTCTCTCTATGAGCTTTATCATCAGAAGAATGAGAAGCAGAGTCTCCTTCAGTTTGATAGTTCACATTTTGGTGGACAGACTTTTGTATTTCTTCCTTAGCCTATTCTGCATTAAAATGGATGATGAATGTCGACCACAGTGTAAAAGTAAACGGCAATGAGACACCAACCAGAAACTCGTTGCTGATGTAGGCAAGAACCAAAACACGTTGCAAATAAAAATAAAATTGATGATTTATTCCACCAAAAAAGCAGCAAAAAAAGCACATCGACTAAGCGCTTTCACCAGGTACACTGGCTTCATCAGAGTCTTAATTGACACACCCAGCTTGCTTCAAATAAATACTAGTAAATTCTCTTACATCAATCAATTATTCAATTAATCAAACTTCTTACATCAATAAAACCTACAATTTAAAGCAGCAAAAAGGCACATCGACTTAAAAGTCTTTCAATAACATTTTTCTTCAAAAAATAATTGTGAAAAAACTTGGTTGTGAAAAATTATTATATATATTAAATACCTTGTGTAACATTTCATATATCCAAATAAAATGTAATGTAAAATATACCTAACCAAAAAATATTATGTATTGTGTAGAATGTATCCTTCTCCAACATAAATAATAATAAATAAAGATGAATAAAATTCATCATAACTATCATGTTACTAATTCATATTAAACTTGCCCTAAATTTCAACAAAGGTTTCAAGGAAATATTCTCATTGATCCCAGGTGATCTAGTGGCATTCAACCTGATCTGCCACTCCATTTCACGCAGCGCTACACAATTCTGTATTAAAAAATTACTTTCATCCTCCAGGAAAAAATGCTATGAAGATAGCTGGATACAGCAGCTTGAATCTCATATCTGCCTCTCAAAATTTCCGGATTGCTGGGATAAATTTCTTTTCTTCCTGGTGTACAGTGCATAATCATTTTCCCCAAACACACCACTGTCTCCAATTTTTAACACTTTATCCTCTTGCCACAGTTTTCTCAGGATCAACTCTCTGGTATGACTGCATCTTTACTAATATAGGTTTTGGCTGCTTTCTCATGGTCAAGTTTGTAGCATACACATGATGTGCCCTTTCAATTAACAAATCCTGCTGTGGAATACTAGTCCAGTTGTTCATATGCACTTTCATAAAAATTAACAGTGTCTCTTCCTTCCACTTCAGCAGAAAATCTCAGGTTCTCTGTGTGCTCCCATCCCCTATAACTCCAGCATTTTTTGAAAGTGCTCTTCTTGAGCAGTCTCATACTCAGCCAGCCTTTATTTCAACCTCTGATTTTTGTAGTTTTATCAGTTCATCTGAATAGCTGTTTACAGCTTCTTCCATTTGTTCAGCCTTTTTTATTTGCGTTGATATACTCCTGAGTTTCATTTATTTTAATCAGCACTGAGTACATTTGTTTGATTTCTTCCTCTAAACTACTGGAAGCCATCTATTGTACCAAAGCTGGAGCTTGAACTGCTTTTTGCTGAACAGCTGCAGGATTCTTCCTAGTCAGTGTTTTCTCTTCACTTTTTCCATTTGATTTTCTTTCTGGCTCTCTAATGTTTCTTCTTTGTTGGCATCCAGCCAGGGTACATACTAGCCAGAAACTGAATTTTACTAAAAAGTGGCAGAACTGAAAGAATGGGTAGTGAGTACAATTCAAGAGTTATTAGTCAAGATAGAAATAACTTCAAAAGGGATAGCTAAATATGGTAGAAATAAAATATTTAGGACACAAGTAATAAGAATTATTTAGAAGATATGACAAATCCCGAAGTACTGAAGAAAAAAGGAATCTCATATTAGAAATAAAGGAGTATCTGGGTGTTTAGAAAGACTGCTGTTAAGCAACTATTTTGATAACTGCAAAGCACAACAAATTTAACACAGTAATTAGACAACAAAGTAGAAATAGTTGTTGCAAAACTTGGGCAGCCTATGACCAAATAAAAATAACCAGGGCATGACACGGGTGTTACCAGTGCTGATAACTATGGACAAGTATGGCTCTGAAACAGTAAGGCAAACATTTGACATCTATAACAGAAGGATGATCCAAAGGAAAGCGCATTGTAAGCAAGCTATTACTGATGGGTCTTGATGCAGACAAAACATTTAACAATCTCAGCAGAAATTTTAGGAGCACGCAAATGGCAGCATATGTGTCTAAAAGAATAACAGGGCTAACAAGGAGGATACATGAAGTGTCAAAGGCAAGAATTAAAGTAAGATTTCTATTTGGAAAGCTCTGAACAGAGGAACACGGTAGGGTGACCTTTCTCCATATTGTTATTTGCTTTTCATCTAGAGCATTTGGCAAAGAACATAAGTGACTCATAAATAGAAGGATAAAACTGTTATGGTATTCAGATAAAGTTAGCTGCATCTGCAGATATTAATTTGCACTTGATAAATCCAGAAAATTGCATTTCAGTGTTCTAGAATAGTTTCGAGTCAGTTTTATTTCTTTTGGGAATATAAAAAAGATAAAACGAAAGTAATAGAGATAAAACCACGTACCCATGTGTGAAATGGTTCCTCAATAACCATATGCAGGGTGACAATAGATGAAATATTTAGTTGTATGGATTAAAAATGATTCTATTATGGCAGCTAATTTATGTAGAAAAAAACTAACACAGTGAAGAAGAAACTGAAAGCTCTTGATTATAGATAGCAAGATTGTTGTGTCTTTCGGCTTTTCCCGGTTAGGGGTCGCCACAGCAGAACTCCGGTCCACTAATGATCGGTAGTTGATTTTTTTACGTGCTGAGTTACCAGCCCTGACGCACAACCTTCAACGAAGGTACGCCCATTCACACATGTCTCCACGCAGAAGACGCTCTAGTTTAGAATCGAACCGGACAGCGTCTTACTGTGAGGCGACAACGCTACCGCAGCACCACCACCACCGCGGGTACATTATAGACAGCAAGATACAAGCAATAAAATGTTTGTACTCGCTGTGGTCTTATACACAGGTCAGGCACATTTTTTTTTTTTTTTTTTTATCAACCATAGGAGAAGATGTGGATGGCAAAGTTGAAGGAATTTATTTGGGAGGGGAAGAAGGCAAGAAAGAATTAATTGGGGTAAGCTATTTCTCCTGCTAGAATAAGCAGGTTTAGGTTTAACTGATTTGAAGGGGCACTTTAGAGCTACACAGTTAATGTTCATAAAAATAACTCTAGCAAAACGCTATAAATAATGGAAAATTAACATGAAATTGGGGGGGGGTCAAAAGTTAGACTAGGATTCTGGATCCACGTCATAGAGGAAAACCACCAGCTCCATTCAGAATACTATACTCAAAGTAGCAGAAAGTATTCCTAGAACTATGCAAACACAGGAATAGAGAAGGGAGATTTTACCAATGGGTATGTCTGCAAATAGAAATATTTAAAATAGGCAAGAGGAGCTGGAATTCAGAGGATGAAATCAGCAAAGGAAACAATGCACTGAAAGCAAATATCTTGAGAGGGAAAGGTAACAGAGTGGGATGAAGCTAGACATGACAACAATGGAAACTATTATGGTTTGTCTACAGGTTAGAGACTACCTTCCCTATCACAGTCTGAAAAGGATAGCAGAGTACTTCAAGAACTAGCTCTGGCAGACTTGAATCTAGAAAAGTAGCTGCTAAAAGGAGATAACAAATGGGACAAACTGATGCATAAGAATTTAACAGAGAAGGTTAGAAAAGACTAGAAAACTAAACAGTGTAAGAAACTTGTGTGTGGAAGATTTTCAGTCCATATACCTCTAGTTAATCACTGTATATTAATCAGATCAGACAACAGTAGTAGAAATAGCGAACTTAAAACTCGTCTAAAGTAAAAAAAAAAAAAAATAATAATAATAAAAAATATATAATTGTAGAGAATTACTAAGTATTCGAAAGTAATCCAAGCAAGACAGGCAATCTGTTTCCAGTCGAAAATCCTTTATTAAGTACACAGACAAGCGATCCAAGTAAAACAAAAATACAGTAATAGTTTCCTCACAAGCTTTCTAAATATATATATATATATATATATATATATATATATATATATACATATACACATTTAGTTTTTATCAGCCAAGGGAGTGGTTTATTGTGCTGCAAGACAAAGTGTTATAGGTACACATGTTAAATTCACATCCCTTCCCCCATCAGTGTGACATTTGAGCTGGTCCTGCCCTACTTAGTAGATGTCATAATAATATAACCCTTATGTACTTTAAATACAATTTATAATGATGTGGTACCTCTTATTTAACCACATTATCAGATTATTAAGTCTGTGATTTTATCCAAGACAATATACTACATGGCTGAAAATATATCAACCTTAGTCCATTTGGCAATCAAAAAATATATATAAATATATACATATACACTTTGCATGTAAAAAATCAACTGTAAAAATCATATTCTATTTTCATAACCTATTGTTAAAGATCGCTTTCGTCCATCTAGACTTCTTCAGGTGTGCTTACAAGAACCCTAAAAACTCTATAAAAATATTGTATAATTAGTTAGTGTTATTACACATCATTTTGAATAAAGTGGAAAAAAGAGAACCAGAAAAAGAAACAATAATAAGAAAAAATGTATGACGATGGAAACAAAATATACACTTAAATTACAACTGATTTAAAATGGTATTTAAAACCAACTGGTAGAATAAAATAAAATTAGTCATGTAAACAATGTGGCAATTTTCAAAGTTCCAGTACACTTTTAATTGAACAGTAGTAGTTTAGTCCAGGCTTCCTAAAAGAGTTCAACTTTAAATTGCCAAATGAGTTCATGTTTCTCCAGAATATTCGTGATGTCTCCTTCAAGATTACCCATGTGTATGTGATTGAGGATCTGGAACTTAAAATCTGTCCGTCTTTTATGAAAAGAAAAGTGTTTGGCTAGTGCATTATTTTTACATCCAGAGCAGATTTCTGAAAGACGACATGAAATCCTACACTTGAGTTTATTTACATTCTTGCCCACATTGAATGTATCACATTCATTGCACTGTGCCCTGTAAATTACTTTTGCAGTGTTACAGTCACCCCCTGCACTGGTCTTAATGATTTTCTTTAAATAAGGGCAATAAAAACTATCACCTTGCTGTGCAAATATACAAAATGTACAATTAGTTTCACATCTTTTAGTGTTTCTCTCATATGGTCTTGGTTCAAATTCAACAAAACTTCTAATGTTCCTGGCCTTCCTATAAACAAAGGATGAGGCTTCACCTAAGATGTTAATCAGAAAAGGGTTTCCTGTGACAATGTCCCAGTTTTCTTCAATAACATTTCTGATACTGTGATAATCCAAAGTGTTATGTCAGGATGCAGCTATTTTTGCATTTGCTATTCTCTGTGGAATTTATTAGATGCAAAGGCAATTTACAAAGGAGCAATGGGAAGAAACATGCAAGGATCAAGGTATACAAAGTTCAGAAGGTTTAGGAATTTTGCGTGGAAGTGTTTGCAAAGGTATAGAAAAGTTGTGTAAAATCTTAGCATAACCATAGATATACTTCTCTTCCATGTTGCAGTATTCTGTACAGTTGGCTTTTCTCCTCTTGCTACCTGAACGTCCGGCCAGTATACAAAAGGTTGCAGTCACTACATTGTGTCATACAAGATAGGATAATGCTGCAGATAGAAC
>NC_056747.1:886045248-886122748 GCF_019279795.1 Protopterus annectens
ATATAAACCCACACAATTAAAAAATACAAAATATATAAATATATATATATATATATATATATATATATAGATAGATATACACACACACACATGTATCTATGCTCTGACAAAGAAGACTTAGAAGACTATTATTACTAATATTTCAGGGATTTGCCAGCTTTATCATGGTCACCCAATGCTTCCTGAAAAGATGATTTTAGAAGTCCTCTGGTCAATCCCAGCTTCCTTTTTCTTTCATGCAGGACTTTGCTAAAGAATGGCAGATAGAACAATTCTCTCTTGTAGGTGCTGGGAGACCCAGGCAATAGTAAAACACAACTGGCGTGACTATCAGTTGAACATTTCTGTCTCACACACAGGACATTTCAACACAGACTTGGGTAGTTTTCTTTCTGCTGATCAAGCCACCCAAGGAAACCATTTTTTAAATGCATGAAAAACTATTAATAAAGTTGAAGTAAGTCTGAGTCCAAAGAACACACTAGTGACACATACTATAAGCATTCTTAGTGACTGCCTCTATAACACCAAATAGAATCTAACTATTAACTGTAACAACACAACTCTTGTAGGTATAAATTACTAATTTCCTACTAAACACATTAATCTCATCTACTAAACTCTGTTATTAATACTTTTAAACTGTAAAAAGGCACACCATAAAAAAAGCGGAAGGGAATTTCTAAAGCCTTAATAATAGAAGGCTATAAAATACTATAGAATGTTGAGCTAAACACTAGTGTTAATAGTTCTAAAGATATACTTTGAAAGGAAACTTAAGCTACGTTGAAATATATATAAAGAAAAATGTTTTTCAAAGAAGAAAACTGTACGGGCCCGAGCTGTGAAGAAACCAACGACATGTTGCAGCAGCAAACTAGACCTGAGGTAACTCAAGGTGTATCATGGGATAGGGAATTGGCCTCAAGCTTTGTAGTTGGCCGACTAGGAGCAGATGATCAGCTCTGAACCCATTTGTAAGAATGAACGGTGAGACAGAACATCACATGAGCTGTTTATAGACTTCCTGAAGGACTTTGTTCCATCTAAATAACATGCAAACATCAAGACAATGCAATAAATATCTTTCGTTTGAAAAATTGGGGAAAAACACTAGCGAATGAATGGCCTGATTCAATTTGTTTTCTGATGCCACCTTGGTAAAGAAGGAAGTGGGATCTGTTCTGAGACAGCCCTTGTTTTTATGAAAGACCAGACATGGAGGGACCAAGGATAAAGCCTACAGTTCTGACACAAGCCTGGCTGAAGTAACAGCCACCAGGAAAGGTGTCTTCCAAGCCAACTTCACTTTAGGAAGACCAGCAAAAATGACAAGCATAAAAAGTAAATCCCAAGAAGGACCAGGGTTATTGATAGGTGGTTGCCACAAGAACGTTCCTCTGAAAAAGGCCTTGGAAATCTTCAGTGCTGCCACAGGAGTACTATCTCTGCCAATATGAAAGTAATAAAAAGCAGTTAACTGAACTGTAAGAATGGAATAACTAGATCCAAAATGAAAGACATTACCAAAGAAATCATGAACAGTCTTCAAAGACAAAGAAAGGTAATTCAAACCTTTAGAAAAGTCTGAAGCTGGCAACCCAGCAATCGCACCACTGGGATCTGGAGATTCCAAGGACATATCATACTCCAAAGCTTCTCACATCTGTCCAGATGCTGAGAACCACCAAACAATCGAGCACTCAGGTACCAATTGGGAGGGATGGATCCAAAACCTGAAGGGTTGACCCCATCCAGTATACCGCAGCCCTGAATGTTCGGCTCAAGAGACAGCTGGAGTTGAGAAGGTCAATGTAGGGATGAGAGCCAGAATCAGCCACTCAGACCAGACCACAATTGTGGTAAGGCAACTGACTCCATGAACCCCACAGAAGAAAAAACATTTGGAGCAGAAGGCTTAGGTTGAGGCCCTGAGGTAGATGGTATCAAGCCAAGTATCCGAGCCTGTAAAAAGGACCGCATCAATTGCTCCAGCACAGTGGATCCAATACTCCTGACCGACCAAGATGAAGAAGCTACAGCGGAGGGCTTGGAGACCCACCTACCATTAAAAGGCTCTGAGGACCAGGCCTGAACCAGAGAAGATTAACTCCCCAAATTCCTCTCTCATCACATGCTGGAGCTGTGATCCCCATGTAGGCTTGGTCATCTGAAAGGGTACTTTTAACTGTAAAATCTTACTTGATATATTTTCTTTTCTTACCAATGTATGACTGACATTGTCTTTTAACCCATGTTCTATATCTTCTTTTACCTGGAGTGTTTTTATTAATTCTTGTTATATTACTATGCTCAGCATATATTATGTAACCTGTTTTGTGTATTATGCTGGATGTACTGTATTTGTATAAATTGATGTTGGAGCTTTTCTCCCCGGGCCTCCGCTGAAAATGGACCTGGTCCAGTCGGAATTTCCCGGTTAACAAATGTAAAATAAAATAAAATAAATAAAATAAAAATAAATAAGATCAGATCCAAGAAGGCAGAAACTCTGAGGAAAGCTCCACAGGAGTACAGGGCAAAAAAGGGGAGTGAATCTTGCCCAAGGAACCCCTTTTGATAAGGGGCAAGAGACACTAGGTGGCTGGGAAGAATCCTTCCTAACAGTCTGCTCCATGAAATAACGGGTCAAAGCAGTCAGATCTGACAATGGTGCAGATAGAACCAGAGAAGCTGAAGATCTTTGGATCTTGGCTTGTTAAAAGCAGGGGGAGATGCTCATTTGTAATCCCCCTTAGATGGTTTGTGATCCTTACTACCCTCCCTCTGACATTAATCGCTCTTATCTGATTTACTAGTCTAAGTGGAAGAGGAAGAAGCATCTCTGGCAGGCAGAAGACCCTTAAGGACTAGGCTTGCCCTTCATTCACTGACAGCCCTGGATCAAATGGAGCACTCTGTATCCAAGTGAGCAACCAAAAGGCAGTAAATGCACCAATCATGCAAGTCCTGTGAAGGAAGCTTGTGGCTGCACACTACACACTTTTTAAACCACTTATACATAACTAGAAACAAAACACACTAAGAAACCTAATTATCAACTCTTTAAATACATGCGCATAAAAATGGGAAAACCCCATGGCAGTACAAATAGTTAAATCCTTACGCTACCTCCCAACACAAACTAAACTAATCTAACCTAACCTCACACACACTAATAACAATAAGGCTAGAGGAACAGGTGACAGAAGTGCTCAAAAGCATGCAAAAAATGATGCACCAAGTGGAACTCAAGATAGCAAACTGCTATCCTGGAAGGTGGCAAACAAAATCTGGGGGTAATTCCTAAGGAGCAAGGTACTACGGATAGAGGAAGTGGAGCTTGGGGCTGAAGTCTTTGGAAGTGTCTGGTCTTGATCAGATAATTCACAGGTTGAATGGAAAAGACATCGGATCTCAAAGGTATCAAGACAACTGCATACAGTACAGTGTTGCAAACAAGGTTAAGCAACTTGCGTAACTATAAACAACTTTTCCCAAAGTTGTCCAACCTTGGAGGATGCTATATGATGCAATTTTCAGTGCAGCAGTTGAAGTCTGCATAAATATGGATAAACCCCCCTACCCACTTCAACCAGGACCAACATTTTGCTCATGAATTACAAAGTAGATTTGTTTAGGAAAACTTACCATAACAGTATATGTCCAAAAGATCACAGTTACAGTAGCCTACGCTATACAAGTTACATCTTGCTACGGATATAACAGTCAGCCAACTTCCAAAGCTTCAGGACACCGATACGCATGCTAACAGTCAGCTTGAGCAGAGCTAACTAAAAAAACAGGTTTGGGTGCAAAGCCCTTCAGAGCTTTCATGACCACAGAGAGAGGGGAGGGGCTAAAACCCTAAGGAGGACAAGTTTGGAAAATAATAAATATCCGCAACCAAACATAAAGAACATAGAACAATAAGGGGATTGAAGGAAGTGTGGAGTGTAATACTAGTTGTTGTTGTGTCTTTCGGCTTTTCCCCGGTTAGGGGTCGCCACAGCTGAACTCTGGTCCACTAATGATTGGTAGTTGATTTTTACGTGCTGAGTAACCAGCCCTGACGCACAACCTTCAACGAAGGTACGCCCATTCACGCATGTCTCCATGCAGAAGACGCTCTAGCTGAGAATTGAACCGGACAGCGGCTTACTGTGACGCGACAACGCTACCGCAGCACCATCACTGCGGATCAGTGAAGTGTAATACTAGTAATTACTAGCAATTATTCAAACATTTACTGCTACGGTTAAGTTTACTTATACAATTTTACTATGATCTTCATGTGGATCACTGCTGCAGTAGCCCAAGTTACGTGGGCAGATTACCACAGTTTAACATGACTAGGAAGAGGAAGGATGAAAGCCTAAAAGCCTCTGGATAATAGTCATACCAAAGCCTGCCTAGACCAGGAAAAGAAATGTAGTTTACATTGCTATGTAAAAGTGTGCACATAAGATCAAGTTGTTGCTTCTTTAATACATCTAGAATCCTACCCCTTCCAAAAAAACAAAGGTGAAGCCACAGCATTGGTAGAATGAGCTGAAGCCTGCCTGGAATAGCTCTGTTGTGGTGGGTATAACAAAAGGTAATAGCATGGCACAGTTATATGAAAACAGCTCTGACTCAGGCGGTCCTTTTTTCTGACCTTCACAAGAAATGAACTGTTCAGAAGTTCTGAAAAAACTGTGAAGATAGTATCAGAGTTGTCTGTGGACATCCAAGGTACGAAGCTAACCTTTTTCTCTCATTGTTAGGTTCAGAGAAGACATAGCTTATGTACTCACCATAAAATTCCATCTGTGTTGTCCATTTTCATTCTTCCACAATTGATGGGTTTAGATCAGAGACTCTGATCCGACTTGGCCACTTCTTCCAGAGTATAGGATCCTAGAACTCTTGAGCTCCTCCGTTTACCCATAATGCCCCATCAACCGAACATACCTCAGATTGAGTTTGTTGCCCCTATATATAAGTGGACAGTGGCAGAAGAGAAAAAAGGGAAGCTGAAGCTCAAAAACAGAACAGAGGTTCCTACAGCACTCTTAGATCACTACAGAAGTAAATCAAAGAAGGGAGTAGGTGGGTGGGGAGTTGAGAAGGAAGGAAAATGGACAACACAAATGGAACCTTATAATGAGTACATAACTTTTTAATCTGATGTGCTCATTTTCATTCATTCCTCAAAACCGTTTTTTCGCTTGTTCCTACTCAGCAACAGCTCCTCATGGTCCTGCAGAGTGGTGCTAGCTTCAGAGAAATGAAAAGAGTGACTGCTTTCAAGATTTAAGTATAATATACTGTTATTACCTGTGCGACCGTCTTTCCTCGCAAAAAAGTGAGTTTAAACTGCTGATTTACCTGTTTTAAGCCTGTTTTTTTGTGTTTTCTCATACCTGCACTTGTAAAAGTTTGAATTTAACTGTTGAGGCTGCCCACTCAAGTGCGCTAGCCTGTGTTTACTGTACTTTTCCTGCTGTTTTTCTGAAAAGAAAAAAATCCTTGTTTCCCACCTTTCCTGATTCAATAGAATAGTCCCTTATACAGGCATTGCTGTATTCTGGACTTTTGAATAGTTCCTGTGTTACCCATTTCCTTACTTGGATAGAAGGAAGCTTCTTTGTTCACCAGTGGGAGTGGGGATCTTTGAGCAGCCTATCTGTCCCTGGAGGAGTGACCTCAGCACAAGAATCTTGTATTTATTGGCCATTTTGGGCCAATTTCTAGCTCTTTAAAGTTCCCTGTATAAAAACCCACTTTAAGTGGCTTTAGTGCACTTTATGCGCATAGCGCAGCATCGGGCAGCGCCGCTTAACCAGGCTTAAAACATTCTCGGCTCCACAAAGCCTGTTCTTCACTTTTTCCCTTAGATCTGATCTATTCTCTCAAGTAAAGACCTTATTCTAAACCTATAACCTAGCACTGCTCTTACAAGCAATTATATAAGTTAACACTAATAAACTAATAGCACTACATCCTCATATACTCCCTAGAATACTCGTTCCCCTATTGGTCCTTTTTGTCAGCCTTAAAGGAGTTACTTATACTATACCGGCATGTCCAAAGGTCAGTTGTCAGTTTCCTCTCCAGTCCAGCTGGTGACTCTGGGAATCCTGAGGCAATGTTACAACTGCCGCATGTACACAGACAACCCTCTCCTCCTCCCAACAAATACTAATATATGTGAGAGATGCAACCATACAGCCAAACTGGAGGCTAAACTCTCTCAAGGCAACACTGGCGCAGCCAGTCAGGGGGAGAAGGTAACCATACACACCACAAATCCAGTCACACAGACCTACCACATCATCAAATCAAACACAAGCACACTAAAACATACTCAGAGGCTCTAAATACAAACCTGCCTAAACAGCAGAGACCTCCAAAGCAGACATCCAAGCAACCTCTACCACACAACAAAAAAAATGAAACACATACTTCACAAAATCAGTGTGCCAAACAGTCACAGCCGTTAAGGACAAACAACACACCTGATACACTTGTAATAGGTGACTCATCGTCAGGCACACTGACGTCCCACTCACCAGGCTGAACAAGAAGAAGGTCACGGTGAGCTGCCTGTCGGGCGCCAGGATTCACCACATAACACAAGCACTCGGGTCACTCCAAAGCAAGTACAAATATGACTCTGTCATCGTTCATGCTGGTGTGAATGACCTGAGCCTAACCTCCCTGGACTACACGAAAAGTGACAGAGGAGCTCTCAGATCATGTAGCCCAGACAAGTATGACCCTGACCTTGAGTAGCATCTTACCCTCACCGAAAATGATGCCACAGTATAAAGACAAAATGATCAATTTTAACAATTGGATAAAGTTCTGGTGTCATTCAAAGATCCAGTGTCTGTCAGCCTGGGAGGACATGCTCGACAAGCCACACTGCTTCGCTAGGGACAGCTTGCACATGTCACCTCTGGGCTTTCGGATACTGGCAAAGGCTCTTGCCACCCCATAGCGCCTTTTTTAGGCAAGGCTCAAAAGACAACCCACCTCCATAGACAACACAAGGAAAAACAAACTAAAGGGTAATGCTACTCAACGCCAGAAGTCTAAACCTCAAAATGCAAGCACTCGAGGGTCTCCTCAGCATGGAGAATATTGATGTCTGTGCAGTAACAGAGACCTGGTTCACGGCTCCTGAGAGCACCCCAGCACTACCAGGTTATACCTCATACCATGCTTTTCGGCCACAAAACACAGACCGAACGACAAATGTTTGGGGAGTATCCATATTCATCAAGGATACCCACACCTCCAGGTTAGTGGCACTGCATGAAGCATGAGAAACCATCCATGTGCAACTAACAGTGGGCAAAACTGCAATTCAGTTTATAGCCTGCTACAGACCACCATCCCAGACTCTGGAACCTCACGTGGCTTTCCTAAGAATATTGGAGAATATGAATGTCTCTCCAAATACCTTTATATTGGGTGACTTCAACTACCCAAGCATAGACTGGGAACACTACTCAAACCCTAACAGCCTAGCCCAGAGGTTCCTGGAATTTATAAACTCAAATGCTATGGAACAACTGGTCACCACTCCTACAAAAGGGGTAAACATACTTGACCTGGTCATCACAAACATGGGGAACTCTATGCTCTACACCAGAGGTACACCCCTCATTGGTAAGATCAGACCACAAATTAATCTCGCTGGACATCCACATCCCAACCCCACCACCATCCCAAAAAACCACAGTAAAAAACTTCTCCAAGGCTAATTTCACACTCCTCAAAACCGAGGTGAAATCACTCAAAGGCCCAGTGCCAGTGGAAACTACGGCCCAAACAGCAGAGTCCTATATAAATGCATTCTATGGACATCTTCAGGAATGCATGGATTATGCAATCCCAAATAAAACCAAGACCCAATCCTCCAAAGGCAGACGTCCTGTCTGGTGGACCACAGCCATAAATAAACTATACAACAAAAGGAGAAAGCTACTGCAGGATAGAGCAAATCCCTCAATAAGAAGGCATCACTGATCAGTGCTAGCAAAAAACTACGGCCCCTCATAAAATCTTCCAAGGCCAGCTTCAAGAGAAAAATTGCACAAGACACTAAAGATAACTACAAGGCTTTCTTTAGTTTTGTTAGAAACGTGGGTGGCAACTCCCAGATATGCTCGGAGTTCGTCCAAAATGAGAAAAAATACAATGAACCCACAGACATTGCCAACATCCTGGCGGACAGGTTCAGTGCAAACTTCTCCCCCTTTCCCCCCCAAAGGAGCAATTATCTATCCCAGCAGGGAGTCGTCTCCCTGTCATCACAGATGCTCAGGTAGGAGCTGCCCTCTCCAAAGCAAAAAACACAGCATCAATGGGACTGACGGTGTCCCGACTGCGCGCCCCTACAGGAGCTCCATTGGGGAACTAAGCAAACGCTAGATCCTACACAATCTGACTTTGTTAAAGGCAGATCCTGCCTCTTAAACCTGGTAGACTTCTTCGAAACAGTCACCAAGGCCATAGATGAAGGGAAGGTAGTCCACACTGCCTACCTGGACCTTGCAAAAAGCCTTTGACACCATACCCCACTCTGGCATCATAAATAAGCTCTCCAGCCTAAATATCAACCCCTATGTCATAAGATGGGTTGCAGGCAACTGGCTCAAGGGACAGAACCCACATGGTCAGAATTCTGCGGGAGCCGATGTCAGACTCTAAACCTGTTACAAGTGGCGTCCCCACAAGGCTCTGAAGTCCTGTGACCGTTTGCTTGTTCGGTATATATTTTCAGAGGTACAGGCCAACATGGGAGGACTATGGCTGACCAAGTTTGCAGACGACTATCGAAAACTGGGTGCCATAATCGACTCTACAGCTGGACACACAGGCATCCTCCAAAAGGGTCTCTGCCTAGAGACAGACCGATAATGGTGTCAAAGCCATGGCCTGAAACTAAACGCCAAGAAGTGTATAGTCATACCCTTTGGAAAAAACAAAGTGCCCACAAACCACCATATAGTAGGAGGAAGTAATTAGGGACCTTGGGAAGACCCAAGTTGATAGTAATCTCTTTGACAACCACGCTGCCAAAATGGTTACAGGAAAGACCTTCTATATAGCCCACCTCATCATGAAAGAGTTCACATCTAGATCCAAGGAGGTCATTGTGCTCCCTTTTTATTCATCCCTCATCAGGCCCATAATTGAATAACAATGCCTGCTTGGGATGTACTCCACCAGTCACCTGCAGCAACTGGAGAGACCACAAAAGTACCTCCACCAAGAGGATCACCGGGTCTCAGATAGATGACCTATGCTTGCCAGGTTAAAGAAATTCCAGCCTACTCCAGTTGCATACCGCCTACTCTAGGAGACCAGCATCTGTGCCTGACTTATAAAGCCTTGTCCAACCCAGAATTAATGGATGTCTAATTTTCAAAAATCCAAATCCACTTAGTGCTAATTTCGCTTCAAGGGATTTGAATCTCAACACAGAAATTAATAGGACATGCTGAAGAGATGATTGTAATTAACCTTGACCCCAGAGGTCTCCCAGTACTCTGGAATAGAATTCCAGTCCATATCAGGCAGAGCCCTCGCTGACTCTCTTCAAGAGAAATCTTGATCTAGTGGATGGGAGGTCGCAAGTTCACTCTGGGGATCACGCCTGTGTCACTACTAGACAGAGGCTCAATAAAGTAACCAAAAAAAAGGCACAGTAAAACCCATTTTTTAAGGGGTGGCATAAGCCAAATACACTCTTGGCTAGGCTGATAAATGCCCTAGTGCATGTAGCCTAGTATCAACCTCCATGATGGGACAGAGTCCCCAGCTACCACAACCCTGGGAGGACCCTAGGAAAGATATTCCAGATGAACTAACACAACTACAACTATTTACCAACAAATAAGGAACAAAAAAATACCTTAACCCCAACAACTTTATAGACATCCTCAAACACTAACTGGTCACCACTTAAAACACTTCCACTAGAAGATGCTGTAGAATATTTTAATACCACCTTTTATTTTTATCTTAAATACATAGTCTCCTCTCAGGACTATAAGAGTTAAGTCTCACTTTTCCCCACAGCTAAACAAAGACACTAGGTCACTGCTAAAAGCAAGAGACAAAGCCTGGGAACAATGGAAAAAAAAACTAAAACCCAAAGTGCAAAGTAAACTTCTACCAAGAGATTAGAAACAGAAGTAAAGAAACAAACAAAACAGTACAAAATTAATTACTCTGCCATCCAAACCAAATACCAAAATAACCTCACAGAAATTTTGGTCTGCAGTAAACCTACTCCTAAGTATAACCTGTACCCCACACAACTACTAACAATACTGCTACCCAGTTCAATAAATACTTTACCAAAACTATTTCAGCCCTCTCTAAAAAAATCAAACCTCCTCTCCTATTAGTTATTCTGTACACAGAGAAATAAATAATACCATCTTCTCCCTTTAACTTGCCTCAACTGAGACAATAAAAAATCTTAAGAAATGAAAGCCCACTACTCTACTGCAGACAGCCACCAGCAGAGTGTTCAATACTAGCTGCTGAGGGAACTGTCTACCCAGTACCCATTCTTATCAACAGATCCATATCAGAACAAGTCCCTATCATTTGGTAAACTTCTCACATTATTCCACTTCATAAAGGGAGGCAATTCTACTGATCTGTCCAACTACCAACCAATTGCAATCTTATCTCCTAAGTCTGAAATACTAGAGAAAATTGTACATAATCAAATCATGGATCACCTGCACACTAACAAGCTACTAACCAATACTCAGTATGGTTTCCATTCATACCACAGTACTACCACTGCACTAATGTCATTCATTAATGCTGTCAACCTTCTCACAGAAACAAAAGATGGGTTTCCTCTATCAAAAGCCTTTGATATGGTCTCGTCACAAACTTATCAATGTCCTCTGAGCTGAATCTGTCAGTCTACTCTTGCCTGGTTCCCGGACTACCTATCAGGAAGCCAGCAAGCAGTATATTGGCAACAAAATCTATCACCCTTCTTCCTGTGTCCCCACGGTGAGTTCCCAAAGGCTCCATATTAGGCCCACTACTCTTCCCTCAATATTTATTAAACAACTCACACCTCAGACTTGCATGCCTCAGTCATTCAGTATGCAGATGACTCGGGAGTGATGTGCTGCTGCTACTACCCTAACAACATCTTCCTCAATATTTACAAACACCTTCACATTCCTCAGACTTGCATGTCTCAGTCATTCAGTATGCAGATGACTCGGTGATGTGCTGCTACTACCCTACAACAGCTGCAAACACTAACTCAAGAGTTCTTCATAGAGGTAGAAAACTGGCTAATAAAACTCACCCCACCTTAATTCTGAACCCCAAAAAACAAACCCATGCTATTCCATCCCACTAAAATTACTACACCCCTCTCCACATTCAATACTACTTGTATCAACAAACTCAACATTCATCTCACCTCATCTCACACCAAACTTCTGAGAGTTGAAATAGACAGCAATATGAGATTTTGACATCTAACATATCCCAAGTCATACAAAAGTACACAAAAACTTGGTATGCTGTACAGGAACAAGCAACGTCTCAGTAAAAAACATTAAAACTACTAATACGCACCCAATCCCATCTGATTTCTGCTCTGCTGCATGCATTACCCATATCCAATGCTTCAGTAGAGACATGACTAACTGTCTCTGCAACCACAGCGTCTATGCCATTAGTTGCGGAAGTGGCTGAGGCCGTGCACGTCAGATCCACAGTCACCCCAGCGTCTCTTTCCGTACCCTGTGCAAGGACAGTAGCTGTAGATGTGTCCTGCTTCGCCAAGTCCATCAAACCACTGTGAACATCCAAAGTAGAGGGGCCTGGTTCCGTCGCTAGTTGCACTGGTGTAGAGACTGTCTTGCTAGCCATCGTAACTTGACGTTCTCTCGATCCTCCTTTCACATCATGACGTTTCTCCCTCCTATTGGTGTATCTAGTTGCCTCAGCAACTGTGGTTTCCCTCAACCTATTCCAAACGAAGATGTTACCTTTGGAGAAATCGTCATAGTCTCTGTGGATTTTGCCCAATTTCTGTGTACGCAATTTATTATCATTGTCAACAAATAACAAATATGTTTCTTGTAGCTTCTTCTTACACCAGGGTTCCGTATACTCATTCTCCAGCTTGTTTTGTAACAACGGAATGTCTTTTTTCAATGCCATGACCTCCTCAGCAAAAAAGTCTATTAACAGCTCCATATAGGAGAAACTAGTGTTGATATTGATGGACTGCCACCTGGCAAGCAATTTAGGATACCTGTCACCCTGGGATGGCATGCAAAGCACGCGCATCCCTCGCGGCACAATGCCATATTCCAGGCAGGCTTCTAGATGGAAAGTTTGCCACTGTAACCGCTGCAGGCGATTAACCTTGTAACTCAAGTCCCTTAAATTATCTTCAAATGTTCTCTCCATAGCCATAGGCATACATGTATCAGCGGGTGTAGCTGATTTAACACCAAATCCCAGGTGAAGTAAAGGATTAGTGGTAGATGTGAGTTGGTTTACACACCATGTCCTTGTAGAGAAATCAGCGGTGTCCTGGTCTACCGCTACGTCCATTACGGATCTCTCCTCAGCATGCATAACAACGATAAACCCCAACAAACAAAACGAATCAAAAGAAAAAAGGTCGTTGCTCTGCCAAATCCAGCTGTCCGTTAAACAAGTACACAAAGGTGAAAGAAAAAACGTAGCCGGATGCTGCTGATATATAAAAACATGAAATATTTATTCCAAAAAAGAACAAAACACGTAATGAGCGCTTTCGGGTTAATCCCTTCCTCAGATATGTATACAACAATGCATTGCAATTATTTAAAAAACATCCTACCCAATCATCTTTCAATAAAACACCCGCCTTTTGTTGAGCACAGGTTTGAGAGGGACCACATCATTTAACCCTGGATCCCTGTGTGCTGTAAGTTCCAGGATCCATTTAGTCTCAGCCAATTCAGTGTTCAAAGTAACATCACCCCCCCTACTGGTCAGATACAGATTAACAATGACCCTAAAAGTAAAACTATGTTGGGGATATTTCCTGACATGCCTAAACAATGCATTACTCTCATTAGCATTCCTAATGTTAGACAAATGCTGAAGTATTCGTTCTTTCAACTTTTGGTTCGTCTTCCCTACATAGTAGCTTGGACATGAATTACATTCAGCTATATAGACCAAGTCAGTAGTATTGCACGTTGCCCTCCCCTTAAAAATGTACACTTTATCATTATTCGGGTGACAAAACTCCACTCCTTTTTTAATATAGGCACAAGCCTTGCAACGACCGCATGGGACAGTTCCTACTCTATCAATGACGTTCCTTCTATCAGCTAACCTCCCTTCCTTGCACAGGACATCCTTCAAATTCTTATTTCTTTTGTAGACAAAACTCGGTCGTATGCCTACCATGTCTCTTAAGGAATCGTCACTTGTTAAGATATTCCAATTTCTTCGTATGATATCACTAACACCTCTGGTGTCACTTCCATAGGTCAACGTGATTTTACGGGTATGTGTTCTAACTCCCTCTGTCTCTTGGTTATGTCATGTATTTTTGTCGGGGGTTGATGTTGGGGAAAATGTTTGGTAACCAAGATGTTGCACACTTAGGCTTGAGGAAACCGAGTAACTTTATACCAGCTCTATCACCTGCGTTACAACTTTTTATTAATCAATGTGATCGGGATTTTGTTGAATATTTTCAATGCAGGGATAGAGAGAAGTACTATAATTTGACAGAGGGACAAAGGTTGGCACTTTCTAGCCTAAGTGGCTATACTGACATTACGATCAAAATGGCAGATAAGGGTGGATCAGTTGTTGTCCTGGATTCTAATTGGTATGAGCAGAAATTGGGCATACTTTTGTCAGATGTAACTACCTATTTACCCATCAACCCGGTAGAAGTGAGAAGGGTGATCAATAGGGCACATAACAGGCTGACTATTTTGCATCAAAGGTTATTAGTTACCCAGCAAGATCTAGAGTTTCTTTTTGTTGATAAACCGATCACACCATTATTTAAAGCACTACCGAAGGTTCATAAGAGTTTGAGCAACCCACCCCTTAGGCCCATTGTTTCGGGTAGGGGGTGGGTTACGGAAAACATCTCGATTTGGTTGGAGGTGTTTTTGAAACCATATGTGGCTTCAATAAAGTATATTTTGAAGGACACAGGGCATTTCCTGACCATGATTGGTGAGATTGATCCGGGAGAGCTAAGGGAGACTTATTTGATGGCGACTTTGGACGTGAATAATTTGTTCACGGCAATTAACAACGATTATGGGATAGGAGCCATCAAGACGTTATTAACGGCTAAGGGGTTGTTATGTAACAAAGTGGAGTTGGTTGTTGAATTGCTAACCCTAGTGTTAGAGAACAATGTGTTTCAGGGTATAGGCAAGGTATTTAGGCAGGCACAGGGGATTGCCATGGGCACCCCCTGTGCCAACTCATATGCCAACCTTGTTCTTTCCCAGTGGGAAGAGGTTTATGTCTTTGGTAATCATACCTGGAAAAAGCATTTGTTCAGGTACTTCCGTTTTGTTGATGATGTGTTCATTTTGTGGAAGGGGACGGATGTAGAGCTTAGGTCGTTCATTGATTACCTCCATACCACTACTACTTTTCTCAAATTCAGTGTGAACATGTCACAGGTAGCTGTGGAGTTTTTGGATGTATGCTTAACACAGCAGGATGGGGGGTTTTCCTCCAGACTTTACAGGAAGGAATGTTGGAGGAATACTATGCTGTCGTTCAGTAGCATGCATCCGAGACATACTTTCCCCAATGTCGTCCAAGGACAAGTAGGACGTATTTCCAGGCTGAGTAAGGATGATGGTGAGTTTGAGGGGGAGTTGGCACATTTGGGCCAGTGTTTTGTTGAGAGAGGATACAATGAGAGTATGGTAAAGGATGTTATTAGTAAAAATAAACAATATAGATCAAGTAGATATAGACCATGGTTGGATACATCATACAATAACCAAGAGACAGAGGGAGTTAGAACACATACCCGTAAAATCACGTTGACCTATGGAAGTGACACCAGAGGTGTTAGTGATATCATACGAAGAAATTGGAATATCTTAACAAGTGACGATTCCTTAAGAGACATGGTAGGCATACGACCGAGTTTTGTCTACAAAAGAAATAAGAATTTGAAGGATGTCCTGTGCAAGGAAGGGAGGTTAGCTGATAGAAGGAACGTCATTGATAGAGTAGGAACTGTCCCATGCGGTCGTTGCAAGGCTTGTGCCTATATTAAAAAAGGAGTGGAGTTTTGTCACCCGAATAATGATAAAGTGTACATTTTTAAGGGGAGGGCAACGTGCAATACTACTGACTTGGTCTATATAGCTGAATGTATTTCATGTCCAAGCTACTATGTAGGGAAGACGAACCAAAAGTTGAAAGAACGAATACTTCAGCATTTGTCTAACATTAGGGATGCTAATGAGAGTAATGCATTGTTTAGGCATGTCAGGAAATATCCCCAACATAGTTTTACTTTTAGGGTCATTGTTAATCTGTATCTGACCAGTAGGGGGGGTGATGTTACTTTGAACACTGAATTGGCTGAGACTAAATGGATCCTGGAACTTACAGCACACAGGGATCCAGGGTTAAATGATGTGGTCCCTCTCAAACCTGTGCTCAACAAAAGGCGGGTGTTTTATTGAAAGATGATTGGGTAGGATGTTTTTTAAATAATTGCAATGCATTGTTGTATACATATCTGAGGAAGGGATTAACCCGAAAGCGCTCATTACGTGTTTTGTTCTTTTTTGGAATAAATATTTCATGTTTTTATATATCAGCAGCATCCGGCTACGTTTTTTCTTTCACCTTTGTGTACTTGTTTAACGGACAGCTGGATTTGGCAGAGCAACGACCTTTTTTCTTTTGATTTTTTTAACTCCCAGATATGCTCGGAGTTCGTCCAAAATGAGAAAAAATACAATGAACCCACAGACATTGCCAACATCCTGGCGGACAGGTTCAGTGCAAACTTCTCCCCCTTTCCCCCCCAAAGGAGCAATTATCTATCCCAGCAGGGAGTCGTCTCCCTGTCATCACAGATGCTCAGGTAGGAGCTGCCCTCTCCAAAGCAAAAAACACAGCATCAATGGGACTGGACGGTGTCCCGGACTGCGTCCTACAGGAGCTCCATTGGGGAACTACAAACGCTAGATCCTACACAATCTGACTTTGTTAAAGGCAGATCCTGCCTCTTAAACCTGGTAGACTTCTTCGAAACAGTCACCAAGGCCATAGATGAAGGGAAGGTAGTCCACACTGCCTACCTGGACCTTGCAAAAGCCTTTGACACCATACCCCACTCTGGCATCATAAATAAGCTCTCCAGCCTAAATATCAACCCCTATGTCATAAGATGGGTTGCAAACTGGCTCAAGGACAGAACCCACATGGTCAGAATTGCGGGAGCGATGTCAGACTCTAAACCTGTTACAAGTGGCGTCCCACAAGGCTCAGTCCTGTGACCGTTCTTGTTCGGTATATATTTTTCAGAGGTACAGGCCAACATGGGAGGACTATGGCTGACCAAGTTTGCAGACGACTGAAAACTGGGTGCCATAATCGACTCTACAGCTGACACAGGCATCCTCCAAAAGGGTCTCACAGAGACAGACAAATGGTGTCAAAGCCATGGCCTGAAACTAAACGCCAAGAAGTGTATAGTCATACCCTTTGGAAAAAACAAAGTGCCCACAAACTACCATATAGGCGGAGGAAGTAATTAGGGACCTGGGAACCCAAGTTGATAGTAATCTCTTTGACAACCACGTTGCCAAAATGGTTAGAAAGACCTTCTATATAGCCCACCTCATCATGAAAGAGTTCACATCTAGATCCAAGGAGGTCATTGTGCCCCTTTATTCATCCCTCATCAGGCCCATAATTGAATACAATGCCCCGTTTGGGATGTACCTTACCAGTCACCTGCAGCAACTGGAGAGACCACAAAAGTACCTCACCAAGAGGATCACGGGTCTCAGATAGATGACCTATGCTGCCAGGTTAAAGAAATTCCAGCTCTACTCAGTTGCATACCGCCTACTTAGAGACGATCTGTGCCTGACTTATAAAGCCTTGTCCAACCCAGAATTAATGGACATGCTCCACCTCAAAAAATCCAAATCCACTAGTGCTACGCGCTCAAGGGATTTGAATCTCAACACAGAAATTAATAGGACATGCTGAAGAGACAAATTCTTGACCCAGAGGCTCCCAGTACTCTGGAATAGAATTCCAGTCCATATCAGGCAGAGCCCCTCGCTGACTCTCTTCAAGAGAAATCTTGACGAGTGGATGGGAGGTCGCAAGTTCACTCTGGGGATCACGTCTGTGTCACTACTAGACAGAGGCTCAATAAAGTAACCAAAAAAAAAGGCACAGTAAAACCCATTTTTTAAGGGGTGGCATAAGCCAAATACACTCTGGCTAGGCTGATAAATGCCCTAGTGCATGTAGCCTAGTATCAACCTATGATGGGACAGAGTCCCCAGCTACCACAACCCTGGGAGGACCCTAAGGAAAGATATTCCAGATGAACTAACACAACTACAACTATTTACCAACAAATAAGGAACAAAAAAATACCTTAACCCCAACAACTTTATAGACATCCTCAAACACTAACTGGTCACCACTTAAAACACTTCCACTAGAAGATGCTGTAGAATATTTTAATACCACCTTTATTTTTATCTTAAATACATAGTCTCCTCTCAGGACTATAAGAGTTAAGTCTCACTTTTCCCCACAGCTAAACAAAGACACTAGGTCACTGCTAAAAGCAAGAGACAAAGCCTGGGAACAATGGAAAAAAAAACTAAAACCCAAAGTGCAAAGTAAACTTACCAAGAGATTAGAAACAAAGTAAAGAAACAAACAAAACAGTACAAAATTAATTACTCTGCCATCCAAACCAAATACCAAAATAACCTACAGAAATTTTGGTCTGCAGTAAACCTACTCCTAAAACCTGTCCCCCCACACAACTACTAACAATACTGCTACCCAGTTCAATAAATACTTTACCAAAACTATTTCAGCCCTCTCTAAAAAAAATCAAACCTCCTCTCCTATTAGTTATTCTTACACAGAGAAATAAATAATACCATCTTCTCCCTTTAACTTGCCTCAACTGAGACAATAAAAAAAATCTTAAGAAATGAAAGCCCACTACTCTACTGCAGACAGCTTACCAGCAGAGTGTTCAATACTAGCTGCTGAGGGAACTGTCTACCCAGTACCCATTCTTATCAACAGATCCATATCAGAACAAGTCCCTATCATTTGGTAAACTTCTCACATTATTCCACTTCATAAAGGAGGCAATTCTACTGATCTGTCCAACTACCAACCAATTGCAATCTTATCTCCTAAGTCTGAAATACTAGAGAAAATTGTACATAATCAAATCATGGATCACCTGCACACTAACAAGCTACTAACCAATACTCAGTATGGTTTCCATTCATACCACAGTACTACCACTGCACTAATGTCATTCATTAATGCTGTCAACCTTCACAGAAACAAAAGATGGGTTTCCTCTATCAAAAGCCTTTGATATGGTCTCACACAAACTTATCAATGTCCTCTCTGAGCTGAATCTGTCAGTCTACTCTTGCCTGGTTCCCGGACTACCTATCAGGAAGCCAGCAAGCAGTATATTGGCAACAAAATCTATCACCCCTTCTTCCTGTGTCCCTACGAGTTCCCAAAGGCTCCATATTAGGCCCACTACTCTTCTCAATATTTACAAACAACCTTCACACCTCAGACTTGCATGCCTCAGTCATTCAGTATGCAGATGACTCGAGTGATGTGTGCTGCTACTACCCTAACAACATCTTCTCAATATTTACAAACACCCTTCACACCTCAGACTTGCATGTCTCAGTCATTCAGTATGCAGATGACTCGAGTGATGTGTGCTGCTACTACCCTACAACAGCTGCAAACACTAACTCAAGAGTTCTTCATAGAGGTAGAAAACTGGCTAATAAACTCACTCCCACCTAATTCTGAACCCCCCCCCCCAAAAAACAAACCCATGCTATTCCATCCCACTAAAATTACTACACCCCTCTCCACATTCAATACTGTATCAACAAACTCAACATTCATCTCACCCTCATCTCACACCAAACTTCTGAGAGTTGAAATAGACAGCAATATGAGATTTGACATCTACATATCCCAAGTCATACAAAAGTACACAAAAAACTTGGTATGCTGTACAGGAACAAGCAACGTCTCAGTAAAAACATTAAAACTACTATTGCCCAATCCCATCTGATTTCTGCTCTGCTGCATGCATTACCCATATCCACCAACCTAAGAATATCTGAATTAGCAAAACTAGACTCCTGTTATAACACAACAGCCAGGTTTTCAGCTAACTCACCCTTTAGGTCAGATCACTATACAAGCACTCAAACAACTTAACTGGGTAGAACTTCCCCCAATTTCTACTCTTTCACCAACTAACCATGGCTCAGAAAATCTTCCATCAACCAGAGAAAACTCCCGTCCTGCAAAATGTACTACAGTCATACTTCAGTGCCAGACCTCTGCGCTCTAGCAACAAACTCTTTACAAAGATAACCACAGCGAACAATTATGCTGGAGAATCCCTCTTCTCAAACTACAATCTAGAATGCACTACCTCCTAATATAACATCCACCACAGCCTCAACTCAAATTAATAAAAATGCTAAAAACTCGTTTATCCAACAAGTGGCTATGCCCACGTACCACTCCAGATTAAAGTATCACTTTTAGCTGATGTTATTACTTCTTCTAGGCTGTCTTTAATGCTCTACATACACATAGGTACTTTAAGCTCTAATAATGAAGACAATTTGTTTATAAATACCCTTGTATGGATTTTATATCAGATTTTTCGTAGAAGGTATACAATGTATATATGGAACCTGTTTTACTTTGCTAAAGTCGCATATATGTAATTAAGTGAGATACAAAATGACTCAAATGTTTATCCTGTATGCATTATGTGGAGCTTTTCTCCTCGGGCCTCCGCTGAAAACGAACCTCTGTTCAGTGGGACTTTCCTGGTAATCAAATGTAAAATAAAATAAAAAATAAATAAAATTCTCTTAGCCATGCTGACACAGAGACTACTTGTGAGGCATCAGAATGGACTGCTTAATCTGTCCACAATCATGCTAGATTTCCCCAGGATGTGCACTGCTATTAGAAAGTGACTGGCACAGATCGCCCACTGCCATATTCTCATAGCTTCTCAACAAGTTAAGATTTGGCTCACCATTGTATGTTGATGCAGACTACCCACAAATTGGCCATCTATACTGCCATTATCCTGTGTGGGAGAATGTCTTGAAAAGCCTGCAAAGCTAGAAAGACTGCTCTCCATCCTCAGGACACTGATATGTGCCTGGGCATCCACTGGGGATTACGTACCTTGGACCATCCTTCCCAAACAGTGCCCCTCCCCAAACCAAGCTAGAAGCATCTGTGGTTACCATGGCTAGGAGAGGGGAAGAACAAAGGGACAGCCCTTGCAGAGTAGGTTTGAGTGAATTGACCATAAAAAGGTATCTTGCATGCTTGAGTTATCCTGATTGGTATGGATAACGGATGATGCAGAATGGACCATTGAGTCAATAGAGACCATTGAAGAATTCTCATATGGAACCTGGCCAGCAGAACAAGGGTGATAGCTGCTGCCATGCAACCCAGTGCCTGCTGTATCAGTCTGGCTGGAAGTGATGAATTTTGAATTTTCTTGACTTGGGATTGTACAGTGATTATTCAAGTTGAGCGAAGAGAAGCTATGACTGACTGACTACGTCAAATGACCTATGAGCTCCAGACTTTATGTTGCTGTGAGTTGAGACTTGTAACTGACTGATACTCCTAGACAGAAGCACAGCCGGAGTAAGTAGTCCCTTGCTTATATCAGTTGAAGCAGTCAGGAGCCAGTCACCTAGACATGGAAACACTTGGAATCCCAGCAGTCTCAAGTGAGCTGCTACAACTATTATGCATTTGGTGAACACCCTTGGTAAGACCAAAGGACAATGCTTTGAGCTGATGATGTCTGGCTCCCAACCAGAATGATAGGTATCTCTTGCAGCACCTGTTCCCTTTGATGTGATAGTACTCATTATGAAGATCTATCAAGCACATCCAATTGCCCTGCAGAAGGGGCAGAATGGACTGAACCATGACCATCCTGAAATTTGCATACTGCACAAACCTAATCTGCTGAGATCCTGAACTGGTCGCCAGTCTTTTTTGGCACCAAGAAGAATCGCGAGTAAGTTTCAAATCTTCTCTGCTCTGGGGGACCTTCTGTCTAGCAAAATATTTTCTCTCTAGAGATGCTGCCTTCCCTGTGACGGGGTGGAACAACAGGGATTTTGTTCCTAACTGTTGGAAGGGGTTGAGAAAATGCTACGATATAACCTCTGGATATAATCCTCTGCACCCATAAATCCTTTGTGATGGTTAGCCAGGCTCACTTGTGCAGGGATAGACAACCACAACTTCGTCCAGAGAGGGACAGTTGGGCCTCCTTTTAGGAGCAATGACAGGAGCTATCTGAGAAAGAATCTCCAGATCCCTGGTTTTGCAGACCACCTCTGCCACGAGAGCAGCAGCTTCCATTCGAGTTCCCTCTTCTGCCCCTGGGTAGCCCATTTCCATTTGACTCCTGGCAAGGACCCTGGGAATTTTGAAATGCATCTTTCTACCTCATTGGTTCCTAGAGAAGGGCCTTTGAGGGGTATTAAAATGTACACCCATGGCAGACTGCCTTTCCTTCCAGTTCACACTTGAAGTGTGCCCCCTTAACCCTGGAGCCAAAAAAACCACCCACAATCCAAAGGGCACATTCGTGAATGAAGACCTAAATGGTTTCACAAAGTCACATAAGCTCATCCAGGCAAGTCTTCTAATGGCCACCATACAACAAAAGTAGTTCAGTATAAAATAACCAACAACTTGCAGTCGAATAAATCCTCTTATTTTATTACAAAACACTCTAGCACCTTGGCTAATGTTTAGTCTTCAAGGAGTGAAGGCTAAACATCAGCCGAGGCGCAAGAGTGTTTTGTAATAAAACAAGAGGATTTATTCGACTACAAGTTGTTGGTTATTTAAGTCTTCTAATGGCTATGTCTGCACCCACCACCCCATGAGGTACCTTCTGTATCATGGAAGATCAACCTCATGAACTAGACAGAGACTGGAGGTGGTCAGCTGTGAGGAAATTCTAGTCTCATCCTTGGAGGACATGGATCTCGAAAGAGATTTAGTAAGCTCCTTGCTCAAATCCCTTTGTAGTCTTGTAAAATGTGTCAAATAGTTCAGTGACCTAAAAGCGAAGGTCGCAAAAGCATAGACACACTTCCCAAGTCTGTCCAGCACCCTGGACTCTGTTAGGGGGATAGACAAAGGAACTCTGTTCTGCTAGTTCCTTTCTTGTAGCCACAGCTACAACCATAGCATGAACTGGGACTCCATTACTCCAATGTGCACAGTCTTTAGGAGGGGCAAGTATCTTGTCTGGTCTCTTAGAAACTGGCTCAACAGTGTTTGGCTTCTTCCACGCCTGCCACGAGATGAGGTCTACAGGCTCGATGGCCACACCCAGGAAGTAGATAGGTCAGACCCAAAAGCCTCCTGAAACACAATATTCCTTTTGGGAGGTGGTATCAGAAGATCACCTCTGAGAAGTTCCAGGATGTCCCAAAATGAGTTTGTCAGAAGGAAAGGGATTAACATAACCAAATGTTTAATAGCTGCTGGAATCACCAAAGCAATAGCTGCTGGTTATGATCTGGGATGAGGTTCATTTTTTCTGTCACTTCAGTTAACTGGTTCATGCTGCAGCAGAGGCTACTCGTTTGGTATTTCCTAGGAATTCATGGTAGTTAAATTTGTCTTTTTGACAGGAATTTCTGAAGGAACAGACCTGATTTTGCCAGGAAATACCTCCCTATAGATGGGCAAAGCATTCAGGCTAGTCAGAGTAGCATTTTCTGCTCCTCCTACCAGCAGCAACAAAAAGGGTTGTCTCTTGCCCGACAAAGGTTCTCCAACAGCAGCAGAGTATGTGTCTGACCCCTGTTCCATAGTTGCCAAAGGGACAACACTAGTGGGAACCAGGGAAAAAGATGAGTGTTCCAAGAAAACAGTTTTGGCCACAGCAGAGTTAACTATCTGTGGCTGAAGCACTTTAGCAGGCTGCTGTGGTGGCAAAGGCCATATAGTAATTTTCTTTTTGTGTGTCTGGAAGAAAGAAGAACTGAGAAAGCAATATTCTACGGTTAAGCCAAAAAATGCCAGATTCTTTGGGAAGCCTGGCAGCAACTGTCAGTAAATCAGGTTAGTAGTAAAAAAGTAACTTATTCACAGAAAAAGGTAGTAAGTGCTTATGGAAGCCTGGCAGCAATTGTCAGTAAATCAGGTTAGTAGTAAAAAAGTAACTTATTCCCAGAAAAAGGTAGTAAGTGCTTATCCAGCCCCCCAAAAGTAAAAATAAACAATTTTTTTAAAGAAAATATAGTTTAAAATAAGTTTTGACAACTTTTTGTCAAAAAATAAAAAAGTGACACTCCTGTTTAAAAGTAAAGATCAAGTAACCTTCATTAAAAAAAATCACCTAGCTTATTAATATAATTTTACAGAAAAAGAATAGCTTCTGTCATACCAAACCTTTTAGTCAATGCAGCTTGAGCTAACTAATGTTTTGGGTGAATAAAAGATGCTTGAATCTTTGGAAGCTCAAATCAAATATCACCTGCAAGAAAACCAACTATAAAAGTTCAAAATTACAAACAACTTTACTGAAATGCCTGCTCACAGCTAAAGTAACTAAGCACAACGGGGTGGTGGTGTTAAAAAGACAGTACAGGATGACAGGCATCCACTGCAGATTTCTTTTTGAAAGCCACCTTATGTAGTCAGCAGACTTGTATATCTATTGTTTTACTTCATGAGGCCCTCAATAGTGGATAGAACACTTGCGCAAAACCTCAAAATGTACTTTTTTTTTTTTAATTTTAAAACTAATCATTAAACAAAAAAGCTTCACAATTCCTCACAGGAAGAAGGAGAATGAAAGGAGGAAAACTTCAGGACATGGTAACTTGAAACACTGACCTCCTAAAGTAGGTCACTATCTGGGATGGCGATTCAACTTATAGTGCTTGAAGGTTTGCAGTAGTACCACAGCAAAAAATGTCCATATTAGTCAAGTGTTTAATGGACTTCTGAAAGCAATACACTAGGCAGTGTGCTAAAATATGTAGTTTTTATTTAATCACTGCAATGCAAAGGACAGTTGGTCTGTCTTGCCTGTACTCAACCACCATAAAGAAGTGTCAAGCCAAAACTGGTAAAGCACACCCAAAAAATGACTGGTGCACTCCAAGGCAAGAGACTAGAAAGTTAATGAGATGGCTATTTTGGATGGGTGGCACTGACCATTCTTGTACATTTTTTCATAAACAGAATCTCTCCTACAATTGTATATACTAGTATATATAAATGGGCAACAAAAAGGCCCAATAGGCAGCATGTTATACTGAAGACGTTCTCCTGAGGGAAAGTATAAAAAAAATTGATATGCCAGTAACAGAACACTGTGAAGTGACACCACAGAGAACATCTCAGGAAACAGCAGCAAATACCTTTACTGTTACAGTGACATCTCCAAGGATGTACTGATGCTCTATCCTTAAACACAACTGTACTACCTTCATTACAACAGCAAATAAAAATTTGAATAAATTAACTGTACTATCTTCATTATAACAGCAAATCAAAATTTGGATAAATTACAGCCCTGCACTATGGTATACAAGGATAAAGCTCTGACTGCTCCTTGGATGACTTTTGATCAATCAGTGACATGAAAAGCTGGCAGAGTCAGGCAGGATGGAACAATGAATATCTTATGCCAGCATGCCCATCCTGGGAAGCAGGTGGTTTGATCCACTCCAGTGCTGAAGCTAACAGGAATATGGAGACCTAGCATGCACCACTACTGGCTGGAGTGGCAACTGTGCTCCACAGCAAGCCTGGGAAACTAGACATGCAATGTAATGCATACATACAATGCCAGAGGACAACAGTTGTACCCACCACAGAGAACAGTTAGCTTTGGGGGATTGGGTGACCTGTATGGATGATGGCCTACACTCAAGTCTCTAATTCTCATCTCTGACAAAAATGAATGGGCCAAGTGGGTTCTTGTCTCAGATGAGGTACCAGGATCTCACCTTGATCAAGGAATGAATGGGCCTGACTGGGTTCTCTTCTAGGCTGGGGTAATTCCCCTCTTGAGAAATGAATGGGCCTGGCTCTCACCCTAAGGAGTAACAAATGGGTATGTGTGTTGGAGACAGAGATAGAGACCGAGATCAACAGTTAGAACTAAACAAAAAAAAAAACAGAATCTGGGTTGCTTATCGAGCAGTACTGTTAAGACACATGGGTGGACGGCAGTTACAGAACACTTTGTAGCATATCCACACCAAAACCTGCCCTACCAACAGACAGAACAGTCAACCTACAGCTTTGTGAAGAACAGACTATCAGCTTCCAAAACGTCTTTTGCAGATGAATTGATGAAGTAAGCTGCTGATACAGCTGCTACTGCTGCCCTACTGAAGTAGTTCAGAGAGTTGCATAAGTCTACTATAATAAGCATACCAAAAGACAATAGAGAAGACCAGTTATTTAGACAGTCTTTGCTGCATTTCAGTAACACAAAACGATGATCAATCTTTCATAATTTATTAGTCCTTGGCACAGTATTTGAGTTGCCTGTTTACACTAAACAGATGCAAATTATGTTCTACATCATTCTGTTGATTTGTACAAAAAACTGCAAGGTATGAAATGGTGTTTCCCATCATTCTGTTAATGTGGATAAAAAGACTGCTACGCTGATTAAGAGCCACAGCTAAAATATCCTTTAACATGGGAGAAGGATTCATTTTCAGACACATCCTTTTGTTGTTGAAAAACAATTATGCAGTTTGTACACAATAACTCAAATCCTGTTCTGCAGGAAGTAAAAACAACCAGAAAAAAACTTTATGAGAGGTGTTTTTAACTCCACTTAATTAGCAGGTTCAAAGTGAAGTTGCAGTCTACAACTTAAAATTCAAATTCCAAGGGATAATAAGTTTTTGTGGTAGTCTTAAAGAATACCCTTCACAACAGCCTTGACGGAAAGATGTTGCTATGGAAATTTCAGCACACAAGCAGCGCTACTGATGGATGAAAATTTCAAATTAGAATTGAGCATTAAGTAGCCTAGCAACATCTGTACTGGACATTAAACGGTACAGATCTTCTGGCACAGTCCAAGAAAAAGATGTTCATTTTCCTCTACTATTCAAGGTCAGCAGGACTCCGGCAGGTCGGCACATAAAGCTTTCACCAGCCACTGAACTCCTCCTCTTTTCCCACAGTTCTATGCATGGAAAGACACCTTCACAGTTCTTTACTAGCCTATAGAAGGCAAAACACAATAAACAACCAAGGAAGGAATACAAAGCTCTCTGAAGCAACATTCCAAACCGCACAAAAAAGGAAGGTAGGGTCAGAGAGGAAGATGTATTTGGTCCTATTTAGACTTTCATATAGGACAGGATTAATCTACCTTCCTCTGCCTCTAGGAAGGCCCCAAACAATTTGCCGAGTGGAGCAGTGTGGAGGTTGCCTTGAATGGAAGCTTTCCAGAAGGCTCTGGAGATACCCGACCTAAAAATATCTCAAAAATTGCATCTTCAAAAACATATGGAGATATATGACTAAATTATTGAGGAAAAAAGCAGATGGATACTTACAACTCTTAAAAGGAAAAAGAAGGTAAGCAGACTAAGACCATGGCTGAGCCAAAGAGACCACAATCTAACTCGCATTACACTCACTGTCTGAGTAACAGAACTGTAGTTAAGAAGAGAATAAATAACCCTGAGAGAAGGCTATTAAGCTTAATAATGACAACAATGCTAATAATCAGCAGCACTAGCTTTGTGGGCTGTCTTGTCCCAGAGTGGAGTCTACAGTGCTTGAAATACAGACCACATACAGAACTTGTTTCTTTGTAGCTTAACTGCAGTACTGAATTTGTGGGATTCAGTGTTGCAATTAAGGACATTAAATGTTAGAAAATCACTTTGGCTGACCCAAACAATGCAAGAAGGAAAAAAAGCCCTGCTTTTGTTGTTCAGCAGAAAGATTTCACTTTAATTTTCTTTCAACCTCAGAGCTTTAGGGAAAACTGTGATCCAGCCTGCAAGGAGTCATGAATGTCAAATTTAATCAGGACTGCCACAGTAGGAGTTACCAAGTGAAGATAAAAGATTGGGATCTGAGAATGGATGCAACAGTGACAAAACCACTTAAAAGCAGTATGCCCCAGAAAATCTAAACCTGAAGCGAGGCAAGATACAAAGGCAGTGACACAGGATCTCTAGAATGAAGAGGTACCCAATAAAGTTTGCAGGAAAGACCAAAAAGCAATGTCAATAAGCTCTCCCAACAGCCTGACAGAGGCAACATTCACCTGGAGCCTAATGAAGGGAAAACATTAGACAAGTGACTAGAGTCAACAAAAAACAAAGAGGACTCTGGAAGTTATATACTGCATGACTAAGAGGCATTACAGTAAAAGCAATCCATTAGCAAGACAGAAGTGGAAATAATCTGGGCCTAAATACAACATAATGTGCTACAGAAACTCTACAGTGAAGAAGATTCTGGCAAGCTAAGTTTAACTGAAAAATATAGGGCAACAGTTTACTCAAGAGCCTGAAAGCAGCAGCAGCTTGGGGAGAGTGATTTTTAACCCCAAAAGAAAGGGAGTAAAGAGGAAAGGATAAAGAGTTTATTTGAGACAAATGCAAGCTGCAATTCAAATTGACAACTAGTCTCAGAATAATATTCATTGACTTACAAAGTATGCATAAAGGTTTCAAATGGACTAATAGAGAAACCCTGTGGCATGCCGAGTACAATGCCGAGAAAGAAGGGAACATGGACAGAGCTACCTATCAAGAGACAGTAGAAGATAAATGAACAAATTCGAACCTGTGCACAAAACGAACAGGTAGCAGCAGACAGCCAGTCAAACTGAAAGCTTCTAAAAGCCATACTGCAAACAGCAACTCCAAAAATTATTAGTTGACAAAGATTTCAAAGGAAAAAGATGCAACACAAGCACTATACTGCAGACTAGACAGGATGAAGGCAAGACAGGTCTCAGGCATAGCCCAAACCCTATTAACCAGTAAAATGAAATGGTTAAATACGTGTCCTTCTCCCTGAATGGAATGGACAGATCACAGGGCATGGTGCCGCAACAATAAAGACCTAGAGAGGAAGAAAAAATTCCACTGCTGGAGATGTCCCTTAAAGGATGACCAGGAAAAAAAATTGAGGAGAGCAACTCGCCTAGGTAGCAAGATAGTAGGACAGTCTACTGCTACTTACCCCCCCCCCCCAATCCACAAAAAAAAAAAAACAAAAAGGAGGGAAGGGATGCAGCCAGTTAAGTATTACCTAAATTTCACTGCACAAAAAAAAAAATGCTATAGATGGTAACCAAGGGCTGAGCTGCAGATTGTGAACAGAGTGCAAACCATCCTGAAAATGGTAAAATAAATAAATAAAATACAGGGAATGTAGCACTATTTGATCCCAGCCATAGAACTAGCAAGTATGTACGTACACAGATGTTAAACCTCAAGTTAGGTAACTCCAAGCTCTACCTTACTTGGCAGAATTCCCAAAGAAAGTAAAGTACCGTCAGATCTAAGGATAGATGCATGTAATGCTCCAATTTAGAACCTTGCTTCTGTTCAGAGAGAAGTCCAAATTACCGAGATAAAGAATAGTTGTGTAAAACTTACCATAAAGTACAGTTGTATACACTTACCATAAATGTAGATGTTCGAGTGTATTCACTGTTGCAGTCATTACATTTGTGTAATCTGCTTGCAGGTTGCCCTCAGTCAGCGTAACAAAGTATTGGTTCCTGCATCTGTTGCTGTCCCTTCTTCCATGACGTCAGGTCATCAGGGGGTATAAAACATGCAGCCAACACCATTACATCAGTTTTTCTTGCCCCAGATGTCAGGTGCCCCCCTAATGGGGAGCAATTAAACATAAAAACACAAAGGTATACCTCCAACAAAAAAGCAAATACACCAAAAAGGCTTTTAAGCATAGTAAAGGAAAGTAGAGGTATAGCCAAAAGAAGATAGGGGGCTGGAGGGAGGGTAGCCAGGACTGCAACAGTGTTTGTGTAATAACAGGATGAGTAAGCAGTCTTGGACCACCTTTGCGCAAGGACCCAAGTAAATGAGTCTGCAGCTATAGTAATAGGATGGGTAAGAAGTCTTGTGTTCAACTGCAGTTTATGAAAAGAAGCGTTAGTCTGGCTATGAAAAATAGCCAACATGTTCATAACAGCAACTTCAAAAGAAAGATCGTCTTGTCTCAATAAACTGAGACAAACCAAACAGACAAGCAGAAATGTTTCACCATGACTGTGGGTCACTGACAGCAGAGGTGGTGGTCACACTTTTGAGCTTTGATCATGACACCCCAAGTCTTTAACATGAAAAAAATTACAGTACAGTGTATACACAAATGTAGTAACATACGTGCATAAGCATATGCTTATACTAGGAGTATATGTGCATAAACACATGGTTATACTAGGAATTCCATTGCCTTGAGAGAATGAGGAACTTAAGCATAAAAATCTACAGATAGAAATACATGCCTCCAGCCAAAACTAAATTGCATATTAGGGGAGTGCACCAGGCATTCTAATGACATCCATTAGGAGTACACGGGACTCTAATCTGTTTACAGGTGAATGCATGTATAAGTGATAGGGAAGAAAGACCTGGCAACCTATTTCTATTTTACCCTCTTTGCCTTGAAAATTCAGGAGTCAGCTTGACTGCCCTCAAGGTCACACTAGGAGCTGGCTAAAACTTGTAAGAGAGCAAGTGAGTCTCCAAATCCTCTATGAAAGTGAATATAAAGGTGTGTGTCTGTATGTGTTAGACAAGCATGCAGACCAGAGTGCCCTTAGAAATGTGTGACTTCTAAGCCAAAGGGTTTTCTGTTACTATATAAATAATCAAGACTTCATATATTATGCTGTGGCCAACTCAGTGGTGTAATAATTAAAGTGAGCAAAAAAAAAAAGGGGGGGGGTATGTTTGTCATCAGAGGATAACAATACAAGGTATAGTTGGGTGATGGGAGCATGTGTGAGGTGACTGAACTGGATTATACTGAATATACTTTGCATGCAAATTGTTTAGTTTGCTATGTATATAATAAAAGCATACTTCATTTAAAAGTAAAGTGGATTTTACTGTAATCCATGGAAGTTTTTAATTTTAAAGACTGTCAGTCAATGAAGTGAAATGCAGTTGTTTGGTACATCTTTGTGCTTAGGGGAAGCTGCACTGGGTTGCAGCATATGCATCTGAAAGTAACAAACTGAAATTTGCAACGTGGTAAATGTGTTTCTGACTTACATATGCTCCGTGGGTACTGTGCAGTATGCTTTGAGAAGGAGCAGACTGGATTGTAGAGGAGAGGTCTTTGCATTATCTTCCTTTATAGAACAAAGACTGTGGTCAGTACATCTAATCTCACTATTGCAGAAGCTCTGCCTTAAGGCCCCTCACTGCCCCCTTTTGCTTAACCAGTAGACTATACTGCATATGCTATTTATTTAGTCTCAGCAAATGACAGACAACCTGTTTTACTTGCACCTCTTTGCTAAACTGCTTTGTTCTGACTGTAAACTGATTGCTCTGTTAAAAATTGACCTGAGGGTGGGATTGTCACTGTAGTAGAATGTATTGCTAAATATTCTAAGTGCTGTCTCCTCTTACCGTCACCATCTTCCTTCATACAGCAAGTATGTGTCAAATGTGAAGACATTTCTATTTGTTCTAACAGGGAAAAGACTTTGATAGTGTATTATATTTAACACTGCCATTTAAATCAGATAAGCTTTATGTATGCAGAGCACGCTTCTCTAACACGTATGTATGTAATGTGGGTTGCTGGTGTGCTGGTATGTATACATTAGACTGTTTTGGTGTACTGGTTAATCCCATGAATGTTTTCTAAGCGATGGCATTATACTGTGCTCATCAGTGTAGGGACAAACTCTGATAATTTGCTCAATACAGCTGTATATTTACACTGCATTACTGTGGTTTTCTAACAGTATACTTTCCTTATCATCACTCTACTCTTCTATTTCCTCTGTATTCTCTTGTTCTGACTTACAGTGGTCCCTCCTCCATTGCTTTTTTGTATAAGTACTAAACTTTATTGCCTCAATATAATTTTACAGCTTAGTAGAGCTTTTTCTTTTTTTCATTTCAGAGCCTGCGGTCACTATATCCGACCTCAATATTGCAAGAGCTCTGTCACAAGGCCCTACACCTACAAGTTTACTGAGAATTTTGATATTGTTTAATGTAAGCATATTTATCATGAAGAACCTTGCTGTATATGAACTTTAATCACTTAAATGCATGCCTTCTTTGTGACTGAAAGTCTCTGAAATTAGTCCGTGCACTCTAAGGACCTCTTACTAAGTTAGCCACTGTCCTTTGCTTGACCACGAGACTATACTGCATACGCCAGTCACTTAGTCTCAGAAAATGGCAGACAACCTGTTTTATTTGCATCTCTAATTGCTTAGTTCAGTGTATAAACTGAATGCTCTCAGTTATAAATTGACCTGAGGGTACTTTCAGTACTTTTCTAAATATCCTAAATAGTCTTGCACCTCCTAGAAGGAAGAGACTGAAACCAAATAATGCAATCTGTCTATCCAAAAAAAAGTAGAATCCTAATGCAGGATACAGAAAAGGCATGGAAAGGATTGCAAAAATATTAAACATCTCAATATCTTGACAACTTCAGAATGCTTTGCAACAGTACTAAAAAAACAAATAAATGAAGACAAAAAAAGTATACTACAATAACTTTCAGAATAATAAACCTAACCCTAAAATATTGTGGAAATCCATTAAAGAATTCTTGCATCCAGCCAAAAATTCAACCCAAACCCCTCTCCCAATGACTTGCCCCTCAAAACTGCAATGCAGTTCATTCTTATTTTGTAGAGAGCACAGCATCTCTAACAAAGGGTTCCTCAGTATCCAATCCCAACCCTGCCCCACAGCCATATATCCACACAGCCATATCACCACATCCACTTTCACATTCAAACCTATGCCTGCATCCTATATAAAAACTACTCAAACTTAAACCAGGCTCTTCTTCAGTTTATGACCATCCAAGAGAGTACGTAAAAATAGCTGCTGTGTCTCAATCCAGGAATCTCACGTTTCCTTTCTCTGAAAAAAAGTCTCACATTATCCCTCTGCACCAAGGAAGTTCAACAAACACTAATAACATTAGACCTATGGCACTCATCTCCCCTCACCAAAATACTTAATGTATTCAAAAACAACTGCTAGACTATTTCCTGCAGGAAGAACTTCTTTTCCCTACACAGTACGGCTTCTGTCCTTCCTACAGTACTAGCATTCCCCTTCTAACCTATATAGATAGTGTCAATAAAGCTAGAGATAATGGCAGACTAGTCTCTTCCTTATTTCTAGACTTGTCTAAAGTCTTTGACACAGTTTGTCACAGCAAACGTCTAATGTCCTCACTAGGTCTCTCTCAGCCCACCCTTCTGTGGTTTAAAAGCAACCTGTCCAATGGGTATCTGTCAGTAAAACGGCACTCTATGCTATCTCCTTACCTCCCAGTCACCAACAGTGTACCACAAGGTTCTATCTTTGGTCCTCTCCTATTTAGCATTTTCAGCAATACCTTCTACATTTCCACACAGCAGGCTATCCTAGTACAATAAGCAGATGCTTCCACTCTCTTTTGCACATCTAACATGGTACACCTGCAAAACATAACTCAGGAAGCTTTTAGAGCCACTGAAACATGGATTTGTAACTCACAACTCATGCTCAATCCAAAAAAGACCAAACTACTACTTTTTTCCCTAAACTCCTTCCCTCATGAAAAAACAAAATTTAAAGTCTTCTCTCTTGAAAATACAACCACTGAAGTCACTTCTCACTACAAACTGTTAGGGATGATAGAGGTTGATAATCTTGCATTCGATCAGCATATACAAAATTGCTTAACAAAAACTCATCAAAAACTAGGAATGCTTTACAGAGCTAAAAACTCTCCCACAGATGCAACTACTAAAAGTACACTTGCCACTACTTATCTCCTCCCCACTCTATTTTATGGTGCTCCTTATCCTTACTAACCTCCAGGCTTCACTAAAATTAAATTAAAAAAATCCACAACCGACCACGATAAAGACGAAAAAAATCTTATTTAATGAAACAGCACCTTAAGCACTCTAGCGCCTCGGCTCACAGCCTTCCAGGAGTAATACATACTACAAAATTTACACAGTTTATATAATCCATTCAGTAAATAAAAACATCAGTTATTCAATTACACAAGAAACGTTTCCAACTAATCTCCAAATTTAAACCCACATGTACCATTGTATTAAAATATATACTGATTCTTTATAAAGGAGTTTATCCTTAATGCAATACATTCACCCAATTTGTACAACAATTTGTCTAAAACACAACACTGCAGTAAAGAATAATCACTATGTTTCATTTTAAAATGCATAGCAGTATTACTTTCAACTTTATTCTTTATGTCCCTAATATGTTCTTGCATTCTTGCCTTAAACTTTCCCTTACTTTCCCCTATGTAAAACATATCAGAGAGACATTTTAAGACTTATATAATGCCTTCACTGTTACAAGGAAAATTACTACTTGGTGAAAAATAAACTCCATTTATTTGTTAAAAATTGTAACAATATAAGAGCATACAGTTTAACCACCACAAGAATGTTTGCCCTTCAAAGAAGAACTCATGTATAACTCATCTCTAGGCATGATAATTTTTCCCCTTTTATAGGAAATTTACCCCAGTCTATGTGCAACAACTTTGCATAAAGATTTTTTTTGACTGTCATAATCATACCCTCTATTAATAAACATCAATAAAAGTATGCTTACTTTCCCTCAGAAAATCATCTCATTCACTACAAATTCTACTAATACAAAGAAATTCCCCATATGGTAAGTATTCCAATAAATGTTGAGGGTGAAAACTAGCCCCATGCAAAAAATGGGTATTGTCCACAAATTTCCTGTGGACAGACGTTTTAATTCCTTCACCCTTTCCAGCACCAAATCCAGAAAACTGACCTTAGTACCACACTGTATATCATCAAAACTTAAACCATAAATATTCTGTTCCAAGTCTGAACGAAAGTCCCCAACTTAATTTTTCCTAGGGGTAAATTTGTCCAACAGTAGAGTTAGTAATGGGTTAAGTGTGGAACAAAAGGAACAGTTGCTTTTTGTTTCTGTGTATAACAGTCTTAGTAAGAGAATAAGTAAGACATTTGCACAACTGTTGGAAGTTCTTGATTCAGGATGCTGAATTAAAAATTATTATATCAGATTATCCCTCTATTTCATATAAATGGGGGGGGGGGGTCAAAGAATTTTTAACGTCTAGCTACTTTATAACGCCTAGAGATAAGTTATATGCGAGTCCTTCTTTGAAGGGCACACATCCTTGTGGGGTTTGTACTATATGACCTCATATTGTTACAAGTTTTAATAAAATAAATGAAGTTTATTTTTCACCATATAGTAATTTTTCTTGTAACAGTGAAGGCATTAAATATGTCTTAAGATGTCCCTGTGATAGGTTTTACATAGGGAAAAGTAAGAGAAAGTTTAAGGCAAGAATGCAAGAACATATTAGGGACAAAGAATAAAGTTGAAAGTAATACTGCTATGCATTTTAAAATGAAACATAATAGTAATAGTGATTATTCTTTACTACAAACTGGGGAAATGTATGACATTAAGGATAAACTCCTTTATAAAAATCTGTTTATATTTTAAAATTTAATACAATGGTACCTGTGGGTTTAAATTTGGAGATTAATTGGAAACAATTACTGTGTGAGGGAATAATTGATGTATTTTATTACTAATGTATTACCTCTGGAAGGCTGTGAGCAGAGGCGCTAGAGTGCTTAAGGTGCTGTTTCATTAAATAAAATGTTTTCATCTTTATCGTGGTTGGTTGTGGATTTATTTGCTGCTGTCCTTTGCAGAGTTGTTTTCCTTACTTTCTGTGTGGATTATGGCTATGGATACATCTTGCAACCTCCCTAGAATTTTCAAGGAAGAATCAACAGTGATGTCTACCACCTCTCAGAGAAATCAGACAGGTATGGACAATTATGCTGCTCAAGGAGTTTCCTCCAATTCCTTCACAAATGAACATTCTGCTAATAATGTAAGTGAAGGCTCTACAAGATTTATGGAGAAATTAATGGGGGGCTAGACATTCCAGGTTTGGCAATCTGTTTTCTGCTGTTGGTCAAAGTGTCTCTCATAATACGTCTAAAGAGAGACAAGATTTGTGTGACAGTTTGGAGAAATTAATGGTTGCTGAAACCTGAAACAAAGGTGCATTTAAATATTCTAAGTTTGCAACGTTACTTGGAATTGAAAATCACACCCAGAGGTTTGCAGGCATTTAAGAATCCTACTACGCCCTTTAAATCCTACTACGCCCTTTAACTTAATTGCGGTGGTGGTGCTGCTGTAGCGTTGTCCTGTTCGATTCTCAGCTAAAGCGTCTTCTGTGTGGAGACATGCGTGAATGGGCGTACCTTCGTTGAAGGTTGTGCAATCAGGGTTGGCAACTCAGCACGTAAAAATCTACTGCCAATCATTAGCGGACTGGAGTTCCACTATGGCGACCCCTAACTGGGAAAAGCCGAAAGACACAATAACAACTATGCCCTTTAACTTAAATGATATTGAAAAAGCTTTTTGTGACAGCTGGGTGGCAGCAGCGCACCGCTGTGCAAGCGAATGGGTTTCCATATTAATAGAGAGGAATACGCTTAAACAGATGAAACTCAAAAAAGATATTAAGCGCACCTTTTCAGACCTTTCCCCTTACTTTTCTCCCTCAACAGATCTGGTTTTGAGTGATTTAAGTACAAAATTAAAAGAACTAGAGTCCCTTTTGATCAAAAGGAAGAAAAATAAAATCAAGAGGGACTCACATGATTATGAGTTTAAATGAGCTTTCTTGTGGAAAGCCAATGACAGAGGAGGCAAGAGCAACTTCCGTTCATGTCAGAACGGTGGTTATAAGCGTACACACACATTTTCTTTTGCTTCTACGGATGGATTTACTAGTGGGGGAGACGGTGATGAATCCATGTATCCAAGTTCTTCCAAATGCTGAATGCCCAGAGACTATGCAACAATTTCGGAAGCTGGAAGATTAGCAGCTGAGAAAACAGAATGGTAAGAAGAGGAACAGAAACTTTCAAGGACAGAACACTTACTATGAGGGAAATTCTAGACCTCATTTTAAACGAGGTAGATGGAACTAAGAGCTCTTCAGTAAGTGTAGACTATATACCCTCTGTTTCTGAATGTTTTTTGTAAATTTGTCTGGATGTAACTTGAATGACAGTGAATGTTATGTTTTGAAGTTAGGTTTAAAATTTGTGCCTAGAGTTATTCCTTGTTTGCACATTTTAAAGCAAAACATTTTTTTCGTTTAGTTATAAAATTGCATTTGAAGTATTTTTTTAATAGAAAAGATAGTTTACAAGATTTTTTGGCTGTGGAGAATATGAATTTTTTGGAAGATCATGAGTCTGAAAATGAAAGCTTTATTTCTTGTGTATCAGACATGGAAAATGTGAATGCTTATTGTTTACTGAATGCACAAACCATTCCCGGAAATAGTTCTTTATTCCTCCTTATATTAATGAAAGAAACAATTTTCTGCGATGTTGAATTTTCAAATTATGCAATTGTTTGATAAATATAGGGATGTTTCATATAACTTAACCAAAACTGAATGGAAGTCTCTGATTGGTTTAAGTCAAAGAAAGGATATTATAATTAAAAACTCCGATAAAGAGAATAAAATAGTTACTTTACATCATAAACAATATTCAACTATTTGTTATGAACATCTTAGGAATAATGATGTTTATAGAAAATGTGACATTGCTGCTTATAATGATGCTATACTGCAGTATAGCATGTTGTTGCAAAAGGGTGGAAGGTTAGGTTACTTAACTAAAGGAGAGGTTGATAAATTTGGTGCAGAGGGGTGTAAAATACCTGCTTTTTACTGTCTGTCAAAATCGCATAAAAATATGGATAGTCCCCCGGGACGTCCGATTGTAGGAGCATATAAGTATTTTTTAAATAACATGGGTTTGCTTATACATGAGTATTTGAGATTAAGAAGTTATGTACCTACCATAACGTTCCATGTTAGTTGTCTTCATCTCGCCTTCTTTCTTGCTGTTTGGGATCGGAGCCGATCCTCGGCTCCAACTCGGCCATCTTCAATAGCTTGAGAGCTGTTTACTGGCTCGAGGCTACCCCTTATCCCATGATGCCTAGGGACAGCTACCCAGATCTCATTTGAAATAACTAATCCCAGACATAACATGAGAGAAACCAGTTAACAAAAAACTGGTTATTCCATACATCCTAAAAACTAGAATAGGTTAGGTTAGGAAGACCTAGGCAGAAGAGTAAAAATAAAGAATACTCAGCCAGTGAAGGACTCCTCTCGATCCTCTAGGACGGGGGGACAGGGGGAGGGACGCAAGAAAGGAGGCGAGATGAAGACAACTAACATGGAACGTTATGGTAGGTACATAACTTCTTAATGTTAAGTTGTCTAGCTCGCCTTCATTCTTGCTGTTTAGGACAGCGTTCCTAGCACCTAACATCCTGGGTGGCTCAGTGGAACAGACTCTTCAGAACAGTGGAACCAAAGTCAGCTCTGCTCCGGGAGACCATATCCACCTAGTAATAAGAAATAAAGGTATGAGAGTTTGCCCACGTGGCAGCTGCACATATGGAATCCATGGGCAACCTAGACTGAAAAGCTACGGAGGTGGCTAATGCCCTAGTAGAATGACCTTTCGGTTTAGTTGGTAACTCTTCGTTCCTTAACTGGTAAATAAAAGTAATAGTGTGAAGATAACCATCTGGATAAGGTCACCTTGGAAACTGGGAGTCTTTGTTTGTTTAAGACATAAGAAAGGAATAATTGGTCTGACTTTCTTATTTCTTTAGTTCTATGTAGGTAAAAACGCAATTGTCTATGAACGTCCAATTGGTGAAGCTTGTTACTATGATTTGGGAAGAACACAGGGAGATCTATAGATTGATTTAAATTATTTTCTGAGCAGACTTTAGGAAGAAACAAAGGATTAGTCCTCAGAGCAACACTGTACTTGTGAAACACCAGGTAGGGTGCTTGAAGTTCTGAGACACGCCTAGCTGAAGTGATAGCTACCAGAAAAAGTGTCTTCCAAGATAGAAACTTGACAGAGCAGGATACTGCTGGTTCAAAAGGAGGCAGAATTAATGAAGTTAGGACTAAATTAGGGTCACAAGGAGGAGGGGGATCTCTCACTGGAGGTCTAAGAAGAGATGCTCCTCTCAAAAAAGCTTTACAGAGCTTATGAGACATGATGTTAGAATCTGACAAACTGATATGAAAATTAGAAATGGCTGCTAATTGTACCCTAATCGTAGCGGAAGCGGCCCCGGAGTGAAACAGTTGTGCTAGGAATTCCAGAATGTGATGGACTGGGGCTGAGAACGGATCCACATTTATAGACTCTGCCCAACAAGAAAAACGTTTCCATTTGCTAGCCTAAGTTTTTCTCATTGTAGACTAATGAGAGGAAACGATAATCTCTCGGACTGCTGGGGAAATTCTGGGAAGCCTGGCTAAGGTTGGAAGTGGAGCAACCAAGCTGTGAGCTGGAGAGTTTGGAGGTATTGATGCAACCTGCCTGATTGATGAATCAGGAGATCTGGAATCGGGTCCAGAGTCCAGGGCTGATCGAGAAGGTAATGGTGCAGGAACGGGAACCATATCTGTCAAGGCCAGTAGGGGGCAATGAGGATCATTTTGCAACCCAACAATTTTGCTGTCTGTATGAGTTTCGTTATCAGGGGAAACGGAGGAAAGGCATAAAGAAGTCCCTGAGGTCAATCGTGGACTAGAGTGTCTCTGGGTATGTGACCTGGAAGTGGAATAAGGGAGAAGTAGTTGCTGCATTTGCTGTTGAAGGGGGTGGCAAAAAGATTGCAGCAAGGCTGTCCCCATTTGCGGAAGATAAGATCTGCAACTTCCTGATTCAGAGACCACTCGTGAGGCATGAGGATAGCTCTGCTGAGCCTGTCCGCTATGATGTTGGATCTCCCAGGGATGTGCCTCGCAATCAAAAAACGTTGGGAGGAAATCTCCCACTGCCAAAGTTCGAGTGCTTCTCGACACAAGGGTTAGAGATCTGGTTCCGCCCTGCTTGTTGATGTACCACACCACTGACATGTTGTCTGTATGAAATGCAATGGTCCCAGAAGGGAGAGAGTCTTGAAGAGCTTGCAACGCTAGGAGCACGGCTCTCATTTCTAGGACATTTATGTGCAGATGGTACTAGTGAGGTTGCCAAGTGCCTTGGACTGTCCTGCCCATATAATGCCCCCCCCCCCAGGGAGGCGTTTGCAGTCACTGTGGCTACTGGAGGGAGTTGTATGAAAGGTCTGCCCTGAGTAACTAGTGGGGAGACCATCCACCAAGAAAGGTGCTTTTTGCATGCCTCCGTGATCAGGATCATGTGAGACATGGGTAGCTCTTGGAAAGACCACTGCGTGAAAAGAAGCCACTGAAGAATTCTCATGTGGAAACGTGCTAATAGTTTGAAGGACATACATGACTTGGAACCTTTTGCTCTGCATTAGGATTTGCACTTGACAAATTGTGGACACTCTTTCCAGTGGCAACCTTGCAAATATTTCCATTGTGTTTAAGTCTGCTCCTATGTAAGTGATAGATTGACAGGGCAACAAGGCAAATCTTTCTAAATTTATTGTAATACGCAGCTGGGTGCAAGATGTGACTGTATAATCCCGCGCTTGTAAGGGTTGATGCCTGGTGGTAGCAGTGAGGAGTCAGTCGTCTAGATATGGAAACACCTGGAATCCGTGATGTCTCAGGTGAGCCGTGACCACTGCCATACATTTGGTGAAAACCCTGGGGGCTGTGGTGAGACCAAAGGGCAGAGCTCTGAACTGGTAATGACTGGCCCCCACCCGAAAGCGAAGAAATCTCCTGGAGCATCTGTCCATCTTGATATGGTAGTACGCATCCTGAAGATCTATCTAGCACATCCAATTGTCCTGACCCAGGAAGGGTAGAATGGACTGTAGCGTGACCACCCGAAACTTATCGGTCTCCAGTCCCCTGTCTTTTTTGGTACTAGAAAGAACCTTGAGTAAGTTCCGGATCTGTGCTGGTCTGCGGGGACTTCCTGAATGGCTCTTTTTTCTAGCAGTTTAGAAACTTCTATTACTGCTTGCTCCTTCAGATTGGGTGGAACATCTGGAAAGGCCTTCTTTGACTGTAAGTGGGATTGATGGAAGGGAATTTTGTAACCTCTGGATATAATGGACCGTACCCATCTGCCTCTTGTTAAATTTTGCCTGGCTTTTGGGTACAGCAAAAGTCTTCCCCCGACTACTCCAGAGGTGAGCAACCGGGCAATCCTTCAGTGATGCTGGAAGGGCTTGTCAGAGAAAGATTCTCTGTTGCCCTGGTTCTGCAGACCCCCTCTGCCACGAGGGCGGCATCTATTATTGTTGTTTCCCCTCTGCCTCTGGAGGAAAATTCACTACGTGTGTCAGGCAAGGCTCCCTAAGATTTACGGAACCACATCTTATCACTCATCTGACCCTTGGGGTAAGGTCTAGAGGGAGTGGAAAAATGGACTCCCACGGCAGAAAGAGTCTTGCCTTCTTGCTCACACCTAGTCATCGTGTTTTTCACCTGTGACCCAAAGAGAAAGGAGACATCAAAGGGGGTATTGGTGAAGGACGCTCAAAAGGGTTCTGCAAAGTGACACAGCTGCACCCACGCATGCCTCCTGAGGGTCACCCCCACGCCCGCGGCTCTATTTGCTCCATCGGCTGCATAAGAAATGAGCCTCATGGAGGAGTTAACTACAGAATTGTGTTGCTAGCTGGGAAGCTACTTTGGCTACTACTCCCTCAGCTGTAGGATGTTGAAGGTATCTCCAAGCTCTTTAAGGAGATCCCTTTGAAGGCAAGTAAAATGGCAGATAGTTCAGGGACCTCATGGAGAAGGTCACTGAAGGAAACATTCACTTTCCATACCTGTCCATCGTCCTAGACTCCTTGTTAGGGGGATGAACAGATGAAGAGGTCTCTGCTAACTCTTTTTTGGTAGTTGCTGCTACCACCATGGCATCAACGGGCACACCTTTAGAAAGGAATTGCTTATCCTGGGGAGCTGTAATACATTTACCAAGTCTCCTCGGAGTTGGTTCCACTGTGTCCGGAGCTGACCAAGCCTTTCGACCCACTACAGACATAAGTGGGTCAAAAGGAGGAGAAACGCAGGAGGTGGAAGGTCGGGAACCGAAAGCATCCAGGAATACAGACTCATTCTCGGTAGGGGGCTATGGGACTCCAGTTCCCCCTCTGCCTAAGCATTTCCAGGATGTCCAAGAAGGAAATATCTTCAGAGGGGGATCTCGGGGACCCTTCCGATTCATCTAAGTCTGTATCAGAAGTGACAGACTCAGGGGAGTCATGCTTCCTCTTGCACTTCTTCTGAGGGGGCTCCTCTGAGTGATCTGGGGAGGCCTCGGAAGAAGAGGAAACACCCAATGGGGTGTCCTGGAGCACTGGTTCCCTACGCCTGGGGTCTGGAGGAGGAGCAGAGGTTGGCACAGACACTACGGGGGATGGAGCCAGTGGGGCTGGTAGTGGAGCTGACTTGGGGGATAGCATGACCTCAAAGGCGTCCCTGCCTGGAGGCAGAGAAAGCTCCGGTTCCGAAGAAATAGGAATCTTTCTCCGCGCCGAGGGGGACGGCTCCGAGGCCGAAGTTGGAGCAGAGCTCACTTGCGCCGATGATCTGAGAGGGAGAACGGGGTCGGACAAGGGTCCGATGCCACTCGCCCCCTCAGAGCCGAGGAGGGAGCCCTGGTGTCCAGATTCCTCTATCGAAGGTACTATCAAGGGAATTGGAGCCGACGTCGGAACAGAAGGACATATGGTTATCAGAGCCTACCGTTCCACTACTCGAACCTCAACGAACTCCGGCTCCGAACTCAATGGAGTCGGAGGAGGAGCAGAAAGGGTGGTGGATGGAGCCGATACCTGTCGAGGAGGGCTAGACAATAATTTAGCTAGTACCTGTGATTTTAGCAACCTACTTACTACTCTCTCCACATCATGATCAGAGGATCGAGAGGCGTGTGAAGAACGGTGGCTACTTTCACTCTGCAATAATGGAGACCAAAGAGCCGAATGAACTGACTCTAACGAAGGGGACCTCAGCATTTTATGGCTCCGAGGCAGCTCAGAAACATCTGATGGAGCCGACGGACGGGTTGTCTTGTTGGTGCCAGCCGGAACCGACATACTCGGTAAATCCTGTACTGGAGTCGGCTCCGAAGGTGGAGCTGACGGTTTAGGGGATTTCACTGGCTGGGAACTCTTTGCCGGTGAATCCTGAGGTTTAACAGACCCCTAAGGATCAATTTTTTTTTTCGCTCCTGCAGGACTCTTGGACTAAAGGCATGGCAGATAGAACAAGAGACTTCAGGTGAACAGCGCCCAAACAAAAAAACCCAACTAGTGTGCCCGTCTGTCAGAGACATTTTCTGACAGCATGAGTCACACTTCTTAAAGCCAGATACTTTAGCTTCCTTGGACATAACTCAACCACAAAAAAACAAGTGCCAGAAGAGAAACACAGATAGAAAAATTCTACTCTAGTCAAAGTACACCAGACTATATATATATATATATATATATATATATATATATATATATATATTAATATATAAAAAGAATCTCTCTCTTTTTTTTTTTTTTTAAACGATAACAAAACAGAAGGAAAGGAGTGCCTCTAATTTAAATGGCTGTGCTTAGAAAGGGAGTGGGGGAGGGGAGAACTCTCTAACTTAAATGAGTTCTAATTAAAAAGGGGCTATTAAAGTATTCAACACACACAGTGAATAAAACTAAGAAAGGTAAATTATCTAATAGTTTTATGGAGTATAAGAATATATTTCTAAACAAAAAAATTTGAAAATACAAGCCTCAGCCAGAAAACGACACACCCCGCAGCTGAAGCGGCAAATGTGATCTGGGTAGCTGTCACTAGGCATCATGGGATAAGGGGTAGCCTCGAGCCAGTAAACAGCTCTTGAGCTATTGAAGATGGCTGAGTCGGAGCAGAGGATCGGCTCCGATCCCAAACAGCAAGAATGAAGGCGAGATAGACAACTTAACCATGTGTTATGAAGCTACAATCCTACAACAGGGATTCATTTGTTTTTTTGAATAAAATACAAAGTATAATTGGAATAAAGATATGTACTGCTTGGTTATGAATGTTAAAAGTCTTTATACCAGTATTAAACACCAACATGGTATTAAAGCTCTAAATTACATTTTAGGAGACTCACCCTTGTTTAGTTACATTGTGGAGCTTACGCATTTTTGTTTGTTAACTATTTTGCGTTTGATGGGTCTATATATCATCAGTTACAAGGAACTGCCATGGGGTCACATCTTTTGCCCCCATGTATGCTAACTTGTTCATGGCACTTTTTGAGTTGGAATATTTGTACAAGCATCAGTTTGTTAAACATCATGTTACTGCATATTACAGGTACACTGATGATTTAATTTTTATATGTGAAGGGGGAAAAAATCAAGTTGGGGACTTTCGTTCAGACTTAGAATATTTATGGCTTAAGTTTTGATGATATACACTGTGGTACTGAGGTCAGTTTTCTGGATTTAGTGCTGGAAGTGGTGGATTGTGAAGGAATTAAAATGTCTGTCCACAGGAAATTTGTGGACAATACTCATTTTTTGCATGGGGCTAGTTTTCAGCCCCAACATTTATTGGAATCCTTACCATATGGGGAATTTCTTCGTATGCGTAGAATTTGTAGTGAATGAGATGATTTTATGAAGGAAAGTAAGCATACTTTATGGATGTTTATTAATAGAGGGTATGATTATGACAGTCAAAAAATCTTTATGCAAAGTTGTTGCACATATACTGGGGTAAATTTGTCCAACAGTAGAGTTAGTAATGGGTTAACAAGTGTGGAACAAAAGGAACAGTTGCATTTTGTTTCTGTGTATAACAGTCTTAGTAAGAGAATAAGCAAGACACTGCACAATTGTTGGAAGTTCCTGATTCAGGATGCTGAATTAAAACCTATTATATCAGATTATCCTTCTATTTCATACAAAAGGGGAGAAAAATCTTAAAGAATTTTTAACTTCTAGCTACTTTATCACACCTAGAGATAAGTTATATGCGAGTCCTTCTTTGAAGGGCAAACATCCTTGTGGGGGTTGTACTATATGCCCTCATACTGTTACAATTTTTAATAAAATAAATGCAGTTTATTTTTCACCAAGTAGTAATTTTTCTTGTAACAGTGAAGGCATTATATATGTCTTAAAATGTCTCTGTGATATGTTTTACACAGGGGAAAGTAAGAGAAAGTTTAAGGCAAGAATGCAAGAACATATTAGGGACATAAAAAAGAATAAAGTTGAAAGTAATATTGCTATGCATTTTAAAATGAAACATAATAGTAATTATTCTTTACTGTAGTGTTGTGTTTTAGAACAAATTGTTATACAAACTGGGGAAATGTATGACATTAAGGATAAACTCCTTTATAAAGAATCTGTTTATATTTTAAAATAAAATTTAATACAATAGTATCTGTGGGTTTAAATTTGGAGATTAACTGGAAACAATTATTGTGTAATTGAATAACTGATGTGTTTTATTTACTGAATGGATTATATAAACTGTGTAAATTTTGTAGTATGTATTACTCCTGGAAGGCTGTGAGCTGAGGCGCTAGAGTGCTTAAGGTGCCACTTCATTAAATAAAATGTTTTTATCTTTATTGTGGTCGGTTGTGGATTTTTTTGCTGCTGTCCTTTGCAGAGTTGTTTTCCATCTCCTCTCTAAAATTTAAACTTTAACAATGATATAACAGAGTTGCTAAATTTGCAGCACATATCCCATTCAGAACCTAGCACTGAAAAGCCTAAACTGGTTATAACTGAACACATCAACTAATATATACACAATGTCTTGCCACCTATAAAATTATCCAGAATCCATCGGCCTGTTTGGCACTAAAAAAATTCTACACAATTATATTCCCAGTCGATCACTGCGATCCAGTGACCAAAAACTCCTGTCTGTCTACAAACCTAACAAATCTTCTGGGCATTGTCTGTACTTGTACAAGGTTTCTAAGGCCTGGAACTTCCTACCTGTACCAATCGGGTCTACTGCCTCCTTCTCATCTTTCAAAACCACACTGAAAGACTTCCTTAATACCTCCTTACTCACCCTTCTTCATTTACTTCCTTACTGCTATCTAATTCTCTTCCCTGATTTTCTCTCTAAATATATCATAAGCCTGTTTTTCCCTCGCATCAAACTGCAATTCATATTTGTATTAGACTAACTTACCTTTAATTTCTCTACAAACTGTCTAAAATTTCTCTAGATATTAAATGATTGTCATATACCTGTATCAATTCCTACCAATGTTTTTTTATTTTGTCTAATTTGTTATAATTACTTAAACTGCAAACGTTTTTGTTTTATTTTTGAAGATTGTAAAATTACTGTTCTTAAAATGTTTTGCAATAATGTGGACCTTTTCTTACCAGGCTTCCACTGAAAATGGACTTCTATCCAGTTGGACTTTCCTGGTAATCAAATGTCAATCAATCAATAAATGAGTAAATAAATAAGACATTTTTGGCAAGCTGTTCTGCTATTAGCAGCCACTATAAATTGTAGTGCTGCACTCTAAGCCTTTTCAACGTTGTCACTTTGGAATGTCATGACAGCTGGTGTCTAACTACTACCACTTTTTACATATCTGTGCTTTAACAATAAAACGAGCATGAAATTAATACTTACGTTAATATCATAGGGAGTTGTCCACTTGGAAACGCTAAAGAGTGACATTTTATAGGTCTGGTTAGCACAAAAATTTAGTAGTATTTCAAGACAGGAATCAGATGGTCTGTAAGTGAAGTACTGTGATTTAATCCTATTCAAAATTATGAATGTGTGTGATAATAATATCGGATTACTGCTTTGCCATACAGGAAGTGGATGTGGGACTTCATGGTTGTAAAATGAAGACTGATGATGCTGGGAAGCATCTCGCCACTACAGTGTGTCTACATACCATTACTTTGCAGATATCCACACTTGCTTAGCAATAAATATTATATTTGAATATTCTATATAAATATCTCAGGCAGTTACCATATAGCACCATACTGGAACAGTCATTTCACAGGACAGCTCAGCACACAGGTCTGAAAAGATGGCTGACCCAAGTACAGTGATCAGTAAGAGAAAAGGTATGATTTCTTCTTATGTCACATCATTAATATGGGACCATATTAGTACTTCTGTTAATAACAGTCCATTTAGTGTATGTGAAACTTCATGCTAGGTTATGAAAACCTGTATACTGTTGCAAAAGTTCTGTTTTCCTACTATTTGCCGACATCAACAATTCTTTAGTAATAAAACACACATATGTTAAATGCATTTCTGTAAATATCTCCAGCACTCTAAAGATGCACTGTGAACCACTTCACATTCCTAACCACCAGAGAAGGCAGGAACGGCTCTTCAGATAAATGAATTGTGTGATTTCAGAGAAAATGTGAGTTATTTTCCAGAAATATTATGAATATATGGCATAACTTAATAATTCTGCTAAACTTTATCCAAAAGCTGTTTACATGGCATGCCATGGTATCAAACAAAACATACATAATGTTGGAAAAACTTTGCAATGATAGCTGGTTTTTAATTAGCACTACTTTTCAGATATTTATGTTTGTCCGTTAAATATGGATGCAATTCATAATCATGCAACTTCCTCAAAAAAGGAGGTGACTTCTACAAAACTGCTTTGCTGCAAATTGAAGATTTTACCTGCAAGAATAAGTTACACTGGAAATTGGGGCATATCTACTATTGTTAAAAATTGCATACATACTTATAACAGTAAGATGTACATATTTAAGTACTTGCTCAATATAAAGTGACAAATATGACTGGCTGTCGCTAATATCATCATCACTATGAAGACCACTAGGTGCTAAACAGTTTTTGTACTTTTCTGTAAATCTTAACAGTTTTCAAAATATGTACATTTGTTTACAGGTACATTGCAGAAAGTACAGTTGTGTAAACTTACCATAAATGTAGATGTTCGAGTGTATTCACTGTTGCAGTCATTACATTTGGTTTATCTGCCTGCAGGTAGCCCTCAGCCGGCCCGAATATCAAAGTCTTGGGTCCTGTGTTGGATGCTCTCTCTTCTTTCATGATGTCAGGTCGTCAGGGGTATAAAGCATGCAGCCGATGCCATTGCATCAGTTTTTCTTGCCCCAGATGTCAGGTGCCCCCATAATGAGGAGCAATTATATATAAGGTTACACCTCCAACAAAAAGCAAATACACCAGAAAGCTGAAATACACTAAAACAGAAGAAAGGTATAGCTAAGAGAAGTCAGGGGGCTGAGAAGGAGGGTAACCAGGACTGCAACAGTGAATACACTCAAACATCTACACTTATGGTAAGTGTACACAACTGTACTATGTTCTTCATGTCTCACTGTTGCAGTCATGACATTTGGGTAGATTCCCAAAGCTAAGGAAGGGAGGAGAACGTTTGAGAGCATTAGGACCAGCTATTAAGCCCTGCAAGACTGCAGTGGCAAAAGCAGCTCTGGATTTAGAAAAAATAGGCAAGCGTTAATGCTTGGTGAAGGTATGTACAGAGCTCCAGGTAAGCAGCTTCTAGGATGTCCCTGGTCGGGTCACCTCTAAGAAAGGCTGTAGAGGTAGATGCAGCCCTGGTGGAATGTGATCTTATCCCCTGTGGGGTAGGTTTTCCATGGTGCTTATAGCAGAAATGAATGCAATGGCCTATCCACTTAGAAATGGTTTACTTTGAAATGGCCTTCCCCTCTGTCCCTGCAGCACACGCAACAAGCAGCTGTTCAGTTTTTCTGAGAAGCTTAGTCCTGTCCAAATAAAATCTAAGTTGTCTGTGCACGTCCAAATAGTGCAGTATTCGTTATCCTTTGTTCTGTAGATTAGGAAAAAAGGTTGGCAAATGAATGGACTGATTAAGGGCCACACTAGATACCACCTTGGGCATAAAGGAAGGACTGGTCCTGAGGGAAACCCTGTCAGCATGGAAGATGATGAAGGGCTCGACTGCCATGAGGGCCTGTAATTCAGACACTCTTCTTGCTGTAATGATTGCTAGAAGGAAGGCTGTTTTCCAAGAAAGGAATTTCAACTCTGCAGTTACAGCTGGCTCAAAAGGAGGTAGAGTGAGCTTTTCCAATACAAAGTTAAGGTTCCAGTTGGGAGTAGGGGCTCTCCTGGGTGGTCTTAAATTTTTGACCCCTCTGAGGAATTGTTTCAGCAGGGAGTGACAGAAGAGGGGTGGGCTCAGTGTTATAATGCGCTGAGATGGCTGAGGCATGAATTTTAATTGATGAGAAGGAAAGGCCCTTGTGGAGCATCTCTGTAAGTATTAAAGAATATGCGGTAAGCTGGGCACTGTTGCGCCCATCCCCTGAGTCTGGCTCCAGAAACAGTATCTTTTCCACTTTTCAGCATAAGATTTTCTAGTACTAGGCCTCCTTGCCTCCAGAATGACATACAGCACCTGCTTGCTGAGGGATGCTATTGGATAGCTCAGGGAATCAGCCAGGCTGCAAGATTCAGGGTTTGAAGCTGGGGGTGCAGAATCTGGCCCTCCTGCTGGGACAGTAGGGAAGAGGTCTGAGGCAGGTGCCATGGTTCCAGCAGTGACATACTGCGCAAGAGGGGGTACCAGTGCTGGCGTGGCCAGTCTGTTGCAATCAGTATTGTCCTTGGTTTGCCTTGTTTGATCTCTAGCAGAACCTTTGAGAGGAAAGGCAGAGGGGGAAAGGCAAACTGAGAGGCTTTCCCAGGTGAAGGACAGGGCATCCACTTTCCAAGCCTGACTGTGGGAAGTCCTTGTGTAGAATTTGTCCAACTGGTAGTTCTGAGGGGAGGCAAACAGGTCTATCTCTGGGTTCCCCCCATTTGTTTCTCAAAATGTTGAATATATTCCAGTTTCCACTCATGTGGGTCCATGAGATTCCTGCTTAGGTCGTCTGCCAGTAACTTTAGCTTGCCTGGCAGGAATTGAGCTTCTAGTTGCACTTGGTAGCTCAAGGCTGTGTTCCACAGAGCCATGGCTAGTCTGCAGAGAGGATATGAGTGGGTTCCCCCCTGCTTGCTTATGTACCACATAACAGTGGTGTTGTCTGTCTTTATCAATAACAGTCCTGGAAGAATGTGGTCCTTGAAGGCTGTCAGGGAATTCTGTACAGCTAACATTTCTTTTAGACTGATATGCAGGTGCATCTGACTCGGGTTCCATTTACCCTGAATGCTCTGCCCTGCCAAGTGAGCCCCCCATGCATAGTCTGATGCATCTGTTAGGGTTCAGGCGGCAGGGGGGTAGACAGAATGGCAGTCCCTTGTTGTGGTAGCAGGCCTCTGCCCACCAAGGGAACTCTGTCTTTATACAAGGAATGATAGGAAGCACGGATTCCAGGTCCTGGGAATGTTGACACCATAGGCTTTTTAGATACCATTGTAGTTTCCTCATATCCAGTCTTGCATATGGAATTAGTAGAATGCAAGAGGCCATGAACCCCAGGGCTTGCAGGATTTTCCTTGCAGATAGCTGGGTCCTTTGTGGCCAGTAGTTTGAAGTAGGCTGTCAAATAAACTTGTTTCTCTGGCATGAAGTAAGCCATATGGGAAGTTGTGTTCAAGCTTGCTCCCAGGAATACAATTTGTTGGTAGGGTACTAGATGAGATTTATTTTCATTTATGGTGTACCCCAGTGAGGTTAGAAGTTTCTTTACAAATGCCAGATGATTTACAAATCGTCCAGGTATGGGTATATTTGAATATTTATTTGCCTGCAAAATGCAATGACTGGAGCTATGCACTTTGTGAATACCCTGGGCGCAGTAGATAAACCAAAGGGAAGTGCAGAGAACTGATGGTGCATGTAGCCTGCTCTGAAGCGTAGGTATTTCCTACAAGATTCCCTTATTAGAATGTGCAATTAATCTTCCTTTAAGAATAAGCCAACCAGGCATCTTTGCCTAGCATAGGAAGCAGCTGATGAAGTGTTAGCATTTCGAATTCTGGGATTACCAAAAAGGTGTTTAGAATAGAGAGGTCCAGGATAGGATGCCAGGAGCTGTCTTTTCTGGGTACCAGGAAAAGTCTTGAGTAAAAAACATGTCCCCTTTCTTCTGCTGGGATAGGTTGAAGAGCCCTAATATTTAGAAGACAGAGAACCTGCTGTCGAGCCTCTGCCCACTGATTTGGGGGTAGGTCTGGCCAACCGTTTGGAGTTGGTAAGGTGTGGAAGTGGAATCTGTACCCTTGCAAAACTATATTTAAAACCCATTTGTCCTGGGTAATGAGTTCTCAGTTTTTTGCGTGCAGGGCGATCTTTCCTGCTAAGGGAGCAGGCAGTTGAGCAGGGCTTGGAAGGTTTAAGGTTAAGTCATTGTGACAGCTTTCCATAGGAGGTGTCTTACTACTTCCAGCTTTGGAAGTGGAAGCCCCCCACAGCTTAGGCCTGTGAGTACCTTGAGACTGTAGCCTAGGTGGTCTGCTGGTCCTGGGTTTGGACTGAGAAGGCCTGGAAGAAACAGGAAAAGACCAATTCTTAGAAGGCCAATGCCTACTGAATCTGGGAGGCTGTACATGCAGGAAATCTAACAGTTTGTATAGATTTAGCTTTTTCCTCCATCTTTTTAAGGAAGACTTCTGCTCTGTTGTCAAACAGGCGGTCTTGGTTTAAGGGAGCATCCAGCAATTTAGCTTTAACATGATCTGGAAAATTTTGCTCCTTAAGCCAAGAATACCTTCTAAGAACAGACCCAGTGACAGCAGCCCCGCAAGATGCTTCTAAAGAGTCAAAACCACACTGCCAAGTATGTTTACCAACTTGTTCGGCAGAATGCATTAAATCCTGTAATTCTTTATTTTCAATACAGTCAGTAATCAACATCATTTTCTGTTTAAGTAGTCCCATAATAAGCTGCTGATACTTTAACATATGAAACTGGCAGTTTAAGGCCCTAATGGACAAAGTAGCAGAAGTGTAGACCTTCTTACCCCATCTGTCCAAGGCCCTGGAATCTCTATCAGAGGGGGTAGGGTTTTTGGCAGTAGTAGCCTTAATGCCTTTAGATTCCTGGGAAATAGTCTCTGGGCCCACGGTAGGATTCTTAAAGAGGAACTTGTGAGAGTCAGGTACTCTAATACCTGTCAGATTTCCTAGGGAACCGGATGTAAAGTGTCTGGGGCCAGGCTAGATTCCAAGAAAGCATCATCTACAATGTCCAGGACAGGAGGGATAGCTAAAGGCCTGTGTTGAGGTAGGAGTAGGAATTCCCTAAGCCTCTTTTTGGAGTCAAGAGTAATCCTGGCTTTCCCAGTGGAAATGCTCCCTAAGAGTGTGCAAGGTTTCACCAAAAGAAAAATCTTCTGGAGGGGAAGCAGAGGGAATGGAGTTCTCTGCATCAGAATCCTCATAGGTAGATAAGGGCAAATCCTGGTAATCAGAAGAAACAGAAATTTTAGAATCTTGATCAGAAGAATCAGAAGAAAAATCAGTTCTAGGTCTCTTAGAGGGTGAAGGCTGGCTTCCCCTAATTAAAGTAATAAGGTCTTCAGCCATTCTTATCATTTTTTTTTTTTTTTTTTTTTTTTAGGCATATGGGCCTGACCATGCGGTTTGGACATCATTTTTCTAAGCGTGGGTCGAGTTTTAGGCCTTGAAGAAGATGGCGTCGGTTTGAAATGCAAGTCAGTAGGCGTGAATACACCTTTAGAAGCTGGTGCCTGCACAGCGGCTCCGGACCCATCCAAGGTACAGACATCCGCAGGTTCCATGGTCAATGAAGCATCTCGCGGCATACTGGACTCCGGATGGGTCTCAGTAGAGGCCTGCGAATCTGAAGTAGCATGTATCAGGGTCTGCGAAAGCACCTCACTGAGTACCAGCAAACTGGCAACTAGCTTAACAGAAGTGTCGTCAGCAGCTTTGGACCTGTGCGGTCTGTCTCTGTCTTTATCTTTACGTTTTTTCAGAATTGTCAATAGTCGGATAGCTTACCGAAGCCATTTCTGGAAAATTAAACAGAGTACCGAAATAGCATGATGCAAAAATGAACCGACGAATAGTTTGAGGATTGAAAAAGGCACAAAACTGACAGCGAAGGACATCGTGGTCTAGGCCTAAGCAAGGAATGCAGTACGAATGAAAATCTTTATGAGGTATTTGCTTTCCACAGGTAATACAATTGTTAACTTTTAATGACATTGGTTTAGAGCAAGAAAAAGGATCCCCAACAGGATACTTAGCTTTTCTGAAGACTTCGGTTTTGAAACTCGAAAATGAAAATTTCAGGAGTCGGCTGACTGGCACTTGCAAAATGCTTCTGCTTCAGGCACCGCACGGCAAGGCTAACTGATGTAATGGTGTCAGCTACATGCTTTATACCCCCAACGACCTGACATCATGGAAGAAGAGACAGCATCCGATGCAGGACCCAAGACTTTGATATTCAGGCCAGCTGAGGGCTACCTGCAGGCAGATAACCCAAATGTAATAACTGCAACAGTGAAAAATGAAGATCATGTGCATTTTCGGGAATTTAGTCCAGGCAAAAGCTGCCAGTGTCAGGCGATGAGAAATTCTACTCAGGCTAGGTACTAAGTACACTAACTATACCCACCTATATGATGCAATCTACATGAATGTATACATATAACACAAATGAGATTAACTTGGCACAACTGCCCATTAATGTTCCTGCCATCACCTATTGTACTAATCTGTAACTTTACAAGTACTGCATTTGTAACACTCAAAGTATGGGAATTAAATATGTATGAAGAAGTTTTACTTTTTTTTGGCGGGGGAGATAATTCTACATCAGAAAGAAAGCCACATTCCTGCCATTATAGTAGGAAACCGAAGTGTCAGGAATGTACCTCTCAGGGCAGGGTTAAGTTAATATATTCTCTATCACCTTACCTATGCAAAAAATGCCCCAAAGTCAAGAGTTAAAACAAACACAGAACAATGGATAACCTTAATAATAACCCTGAGAGAATGTCCATGATGTATATTTGTTTCTTGCTATGACAGGATATGCCCCAATGACATCTAGCCACACACAATGATTCCCTTAACTAATGGCACTTGTGTTACAGGTCTAATGTCTGTAGACTTTTAAATCAAAACAGAGTTGATAAAGCCACCTCCAGCATAACTAGGGTCCCATTTTATTCATCCATTACCTCAACTTCCCCTTTCAAATGATTTTCTGTATCTTTGCCCATCTGAATAATAGAAACATTCAACTTCTCTTAATCTATCCAACTGTCAATACCTCTGGCTGCTTAACCCACCCCAAACCTTCTTTAAGTACAACACTCCTCTTATTTTCACTTTATCTTGCTGCATCACATCTACACCCACACTCAGCACTATCAAATTACACTTCCTATTACTTATGTCTTAGGAAAAAGCTGTTCATGCTCATTCACCTTCCCTTACAACTGCATCACTCAAAGCATTTTGTTTCTTTAAATGTGGATGCTGCCCAACAGTAAGAACCATCTTATAGTACCTCCACCCCCTCCCCTGAACCTCGTCTCCAGAGGGATGCAGACTGTAGATGTCACAGCTGTTTATGCTCCCCAATCTCCCACCTAGACTCTCAGTGTATTATTCCATCATTACAGTAACATACACTAAATTTGTACTTAGCACATATTTTTTCTCACAACCAAATACAGTCATGCCCACTTTCAAGTACACACTTCACCCAATTATCTGTTCCTCCAACGTCAAATTCAGATTCTCAAATTAGTCCCTTCTGGGTATTATCTACAGTGGGGTCTAAAGCATTTTGGATAAAGAGAGACAAGTCAACCTTTTCGCATTAGCATCTCACCATTCTCAACATTAACTAAATCAGCTGCAGACTCAGTTTCAAAGGTACCTCCCTAAATACCTGTACGTTCCCCATTCTGACTGCCTTTAGTAGACCATCTGCTGCCTTCTCCAATGTCAAATGTGGATCACTTTCTAAGCATATCTTGCTGCACATTGTTTTATTGTCACCACCATAACCCCTAGTAACCAGAATACCCAAGTGGAAAAATGTTCTTTCCTCAGTCTCCAAATTCTTTGATCACTCTTCCACAACCATTTTAAACCATCCCTTCCTATCACTGCCACTCTCCTCACCCTCATTGTGCCACTGCTGCTTCCAGTAGATTCCATTTTTTTAATCCAACTTCACTTTCTGTATTATTTATTAACAATGCCACATCTCTCTAAAACTTTCGGAATTTCTTTACTATCATTTAAATCTCTAGCTCCATAGGTTAATCAGCATTCCCAATCTATCACCCCACACTATTTAATTAAAATCACACAACCCTTTTCACTGCTCCCGCTACTCACTCCAATCCTTCGCACTAGCAGACTCCTTTAAGTTCCTTCCACTCACCCCTTCACTGTAGCATCAGTCCCTTGATCCTTCTAGTCCAATAAACTTCTGGGGCCCTCCACTAAAGTAACCACATCTACCACCTACTCAACCCCCTTACTCAATGTTTCCTTCTTTCTTTAGCAAATCTAAAGCCACATGATTAATTTCTTCAGGCCACTGCAAATGCCAGCATATCCTACTCCACAATTCATTCAGCCTCACCTGTGCTACATACTGTACACTTCACACTTTCTTTTTTTTTTTTTACATGTGGTCGGTGTACTGCGTCGTGTCGCCACTTCTCTCAATTAAATGCTATTCCATTACCTTCTTTGATGGTCATGCCTGACTACTGCAGGTCTTCTCTCACATACTCTGTCTCTTGCTGGACATCCTTGCCTTCTTCCTGTCTGCCCCAAATCTTCACCAGACTGTTTTCTACTTTCCTGAACATGTACTGAGCCATCGTAATCTATTCTCTTTGACCTTCTCTAAAACTGGAGCTACTTGGACTTTTGCTCTCATGTCCTCATTTCTTCATCTGTCCCACGATGTGCAGCCTATCACTTGTCTCAGACACCATCTCCATTCACAATTAGCTTCTTTAACCATTTACCTTCTCTGCCAAGGTTGCAGTAGCATACATTGCTACTGGTCATGTCACTGTTTTTGTACACCTCACATTTCAAAATTCTTTATAGCATTCATCTGTCAAAAACTACCAGACACTGTGCCAGCTGGCTGTAGTCCCTCTGATTCTAGCTTTGACCTCAGAGTTTCCTATTCCTCAACCACCCCCCAGATAACAGAAGCTGTTAACCTGGTTCCACTATTTTCCCTTCTGTCTCAATTTTCAGTGGCTTTTGATTCCCCCCTCCCATTTGCTGCTATGACAACTGTCTTGGCTGTACTCATTTTCATCCAGTATGCCTTCAGTTTTGCACTCCAATCTCCTATCATTTGCTAAAGCTTTTGCTTAATCTGCTTACAATACCACTTTGCCTACATGCAGCAGTTTTGCTGACTGGCCCCCTCTGAACTGTGTGTAGCACTATGAACAGCAGTGGCCTCAGAGCTGAACCTTGAGGCACACCCGCTCCCATTGGAAACCCCTACAAGAGTCCAAACAATGTTTGTACGTTGTTCACTGAGTCCCTGTACATCCCTTGCACCAATTCTAACAATATTTCTGTGACTGTGAACCACTGTAAGACTGTTCAAATCAGCTTTCTTGGGACCCTGACATACACTTTCTCCAAGTCTAGCTTCTTCTCAATTATCTGTCTCACTGCAAACATCAGGCCAGTTTTGCTGCATTCTGATCTGAATCTGAACTGCTCAACTCCCATCTTACTTTCTACTATGTATATTCATTTATCCATCACCCTCTCCAGCATATTCATGTAGTGTGACAGGAACTGGATATATCTAGGATACCCACAGTTATGAATGTACCCTTTGTTCTTTTATACTGACACTAGAATGCTTATTCTCTAGTCATCTGGGATATGCTACTCTCTCCATTCTTTTATGAGTACCCCCTGCAGCTATTTCTCCCTTAACTCACCCAACTTCTTGATTATATCTTTCATGACTTATTTGAGCTTGCTGCTCTCCTGAGTTTGTTTTCCTTAATGCTGTTCTAACTTCTTTTGGGGTGGACTGCTCTTTCACTGTAGTACATGTCTGGGGAATACATCTTCTGTTGAGTTTTTCTCATTCAGAAGCTGCTACAAAGTATTCCTGCCATCCATCTTTGATGTACTGGGGACTAGTGAGTAGGTTGTTGCTGGTAGCTCTTATGAAGGGTATCTGATGACTATGTTCTTTATCTTCCTGTCTTTGCCTTGTAACCTAACAGCCTGTTTGTGCCATCTGCCAAATCACTTTCCAGAAGATAGTACAGTGCCTCTGATGCCTTGTTCTTTGCTACTACCAACCGGCTAACCTACATTTGTCCTAAGCCTTCTCAGTCTTTTCTACTTCCCACTTTTTCCTGCACTCTTCTCTTCTTTAGACAGTTTCCTGGAATTCTGCAGTTCACGACCAGCTTTCCCTCCATAACTGGCTAGGCTGTATATCTACTCTATAAAGTCCTTACATATGCTGTTTTGAGATGTTGCTATTCTTTAACTCTACTTATTTGCTCTTCTTCCTGAAGCAGTAGAGCCCAGAGTATCTCAATGAACTGTTGTGCTTTTGCTCACATCAACTTCCAAGTCTTCATTCTTGACCTTGGAGCCTTCCCTGACCACTGCTTGCAGCTATGAGCACCAGTGATTTATGCTGTTGGCACTTTCACTGAAAATGATTTTCTAATCACTCATTCTACCCCAACACCCTTTACTTACTATGAGAAAGTCTACCAGACATGTATGCTGGTCACTCTTACAAGTGATCCCGTGACTGTTTCTCTTACTGAACCACACCACCCGCCAAGAGGAGAAAACGCCGAGAGAAGAAAGGAGCCACTTTTGAGATTTTAAGTATTTTTCTTCAGATTATTTAAGATTTCTGCATTGCCACCTCCTTTTTGGCGTTTTCCAGCTTGCTAAACTTGATATCTGTATTAGGAACTGTATTTAGAATACATCTAGAGCCTGTTTTACTGCATTTCCTGTGCTGCACTTATTTTAAAATCATTTTTTTCTTAAAACTTGCATTTTACCTGTCTCTGGCCTAGCACTCAAGTGTGGGGTCATTTATTGCACAGTTCTAACTTGTTGCTACTTGTGTATCTCTGCTATCTTTAAATAAAACAAAAAAAAAAAAAAAAAAAAAACTTGCTTTTTTCCCACTTTCTGAAATTTAAAAAAAAGTTCAGTTACAGATTTGCTGTTCTGAACTGTTTGTAAGTTTCTTGGAGGCCATTGCTTGCTTGGGCTAAAGGGAAGTCTCTGTGTTCATCAGTGGCAGTGGTAAACAACACTGAACAGCCTGCCTGCCCCTGTGGGAGTGGTTACTGACTAGAAACTGTAGTTTTATTGGCCATTTTGGGTCAATTCCAAACTCCTTGATCCCCCTTTCTTAAAACCCTCTTTTGCGTGTTTTTGCACATAGCGCAGCATCGGGCAGTGCCGCTTAATCAGGTTTAAACTATTCCCGGCTCCACAAAGTCTGCTCTTCACTTTTTCCCCTAGAACTGTTCCAAATTTCAAAGTAAGCACTCTATTTTCCTTCTAAAACCCAGCAGTAGCTAGGATAAGTGTCTTATAAGTAAGCACTAATAAACTAAAGCACTACACCCTCTTACACTCCCTTTAAGTACTTGGCTCCCTATTGGTCCTTTTTGATCAAGTCAAAAAGTAATTCCTTATACTATTCTGGCATGTCCAAAAGTCAATTTCAGGTTTACTCTCCAGTCCAGCTGGTGAATATGGGAATCTTGAGGCAATGTTACATCTGCCGTATGTACACAGACCACCCTCTCCTCTTCCCAACAAGCTCAAATATATGTGAGAGATGCAACTATATAGCCAAACTGGAGGCTGAGCTCTCTCAACATAGTACTGGCACGGTCAGTCTAGAGGAGAAGGTAATCACACACACCACAAATCCAGTCTCGCATAGACCTATTGCAACAGCAAACCAAACACATAAACACACAAAAACATACTTGGAGGCTCTAAATAAAAATCTGCCCAAGCAACAGAGACCTCCAAAGCAGACATCCAAGCAACTGCTACCCCACAACAATACCCATGTATCACATAGTTCACAAAGTCAGTGTGCCACACAGTCACAGCCCTTAAGGCTAAACAACACACCTAATACACTTGTAATAGGTGACTCTATTGTCAGACACATTGACGTCCCTCTCACCAGGCTGAACAAGGAGGTGGTCACTGTAAGCTGCCTGTCGGTTGCCAGGATCCGCCACATAACACAAGCACTCAGGTCACTCCAAAGCAAGTATAAATATGACTCCATCATTGTCCATGCTGGTGTGAATGAACTGAGACGTACCTCCCTGGATTACATGAAAAGAGAGAGAGGAGCTCTCTGATCATGTGGCCCAGGCCAGTATGACCCTGACCTTGAGTAGCATCTTACCCTCACCAAGAATGATACCACAGTATAAAGACAAAATGATCAATTTCAACAACTGGCTAAAGTACTGGTGTCACTCAAAGGGGATCCAGTGTCTGTCAGCCTGGGATGACATGCTTGACAAGCCACGTTGCTTCGCCAGGGAGGGCTTGCACCCGTCACCCCTGGGTTTTTGAATACTGGCCAAGGCTCTTGCCACCCCCATAGTGCCTTTTTAAGGCAAGGCTCAAAAGACAAACCCACCTCCTTAGACAACACAAGGAAAAAGAAACTAAGGGTAAGGCTGCTCAATGCCAGAAGTCTAAACCTCAAGATGCATGCACTAGAGGCTCTCCTCAGTATGGAGAATATCGATATCTGTGCAGTAACAGAAACCTGGTTCAAGGCTCCCGACAGCACCCCAGCACTACCAGGCTATACCTCATACCATGCTTTTCGGCCCCAAAACTCGGACCGAACCACAAGAGGAGGGGGGGGGGGATATCCATATTCATCAAAGATACCCATACCTCCAAGCTAGTGGCACTGCACAAAGCATCTGAGACCATCCATGTGCAACTAACAGTGGGCAAAACTGCCTTCCAGTTTGTAGCCTGCTACAGACCACCCTCCCAAACTCAGGAACCCCACTCGGCTTTCCTGAAGACACTGGAGAATATGAAGGTCTCTCCAAACACCATTATATTGGGTGACTAACTACCCAAACAGACTGGGAGCACTACTCAAGCCCCAACAGCCTAGCCCAACGGTTCCTAGAATTTATAAACTCAAATGCTATGGAACAACTGGTCACCACTCCCACAAGAGGGGAAAACACATTGGACCTGATCATCACCAACATGGGGCCTCCATACCACAGGTATACCCCTCAGTGGTAAGATCTGACCATAAATTAATCACTATGGACATCCATATCCCATCCCCACCTCCAGCAAAGGAAACCACGGTCAAAAACTTCTCAAAAGCAAACTTCCCACTTCTCAAAACTGAGGTGGAATCCTTCAAAGCCCCAGGGCCAGTGGAAAATACGTCCCAAACCGCAGAATCCTTTACAAACACATTCTATGGATACCTACAGGAATGCATGGATTGTGCTATCCCAAATAAAACCAAGACACACTCCTCCAAAGGCAGGAGACCTGTCTGGTGGACCCCAGCCATAAATAAGCTGTACAACAGAAGGAGGAAGCTACTACATGATAGAGCAAAATCCCTAAAAGGGAAGGCAACTCTGATCAGTACTAGCAAGAAACTACGATCCCTCATAAAATCATCTAAGGTTAGCTTCGAAAGAAAAATTGCACAAGACACTAAAGATAATCACAAGGCTTTCTTTAGTTATGTCAGAAACCTGGGTGGAAACTCCCAGATATGCTCTGAGTTAGTGCAAAATGACAAAAAATACACTGAACCCACAGACATTGCCAACATCCTGGCAGACAGGTTCAGTGCAAACCCCCCCCAAATGAGCAAATGACTATCCCAACAGAGTGTAGCCTCCCTGACATCACAGATGCACAGGTGAGAGCTGCCCTCTCCAAAGCAAAAAACACAGCATCAATGGGACTGGACGGTGTCCCGTGCTGCGTTTTACATGAGCTCTGAGAAGAACTAAACCCTCACTTAAAATCACAGTTCAGTCTCAGCCTTACAACAGGATATGTACCCAAAGAATGGCGTACATCAACAGTGGTCCCACTCCATAAAGGTGGTGACACAACGGACCCCGGAAACTATCGCCCTATAAGCCTAACTAGCCTGGTCTGCAAAGCTATGGAGCGTATCATCATGGAACTCAAACAAAGACATTGGGCACCTCCAAACACTGGATCCTACCCAATTCAGCTTTAAGGGCAGATCTTGCCTCTTGAACCTGGTCAATTTCTTTGAAACAGTCACCAAGGCCATAGATGAAGGGAAGGTAGTCCACACAGCCTACCCTGACCTTGCAAAAGCCTTCGACACAATACCCCACTCGGGCATCATAAATAAGCTCACCAGCTTAAATATCAACCCCTATGTCACAAGATGGGTTGCAAACTGGCTAAGGGATAGAACCCACATGGTCAGAATTGCAGGTGCCATGTCAGACTCTAAACCAGTTACAAGTGGCGTCCCACAAGGCTCAGTCCTAGGACCTCTCTTGTTCGGTATATATTTCTCTGAGGTACAGGCTAACACAGGAGGACTATGCTGAAAAAGCTTGCAGATAACTGCAAACTGGGGGCCATAATCGACTTGCCGGCTGACACAAGCATCCTCTAAAAAGGTGTCACAGAGACGGATAACTGGTGCCAGAGCCATGGCCTAAAGCTAAACGCCAAAAAGTGCATAGTCATTCCCTTTGGGAAAAACAAAGTGCCCACAAATTACCACATAGGTGGTAATCCATTAAGTACGGAAGACGTAATTAGGGATTTGGGGACCCAAGTAGATTGTAATCTCTCCTTTGACAATCACATTGCCAAAGTGGTTAGAAAGACATTCTATATAGCCCACCTTATCACGAAGGGGTTCACATCTAGATCAAGAGAGGTCATTGTGCCCCTCTACTCATCACTCAGGCCCATAATTGAATACAATGCCCCATTTCGGATGTACCTTACCAGACACCTGCTACAACTAGAAAGACCCCAAAAGTACCTCACCAAGAGGATCAAGGGACTCAAACAGATGCCCTACGCATAAAGAAACTCCAGCTCTACTCAGTTGCTTACCGCCTACTCAGAGGCGATCTGAGCCTGACGTATAAAGCCATGTCCAACCCAGAATTAATGGACATGCTCCACCTCAAGAAATCCAAATCCATCAAAACTACATGCTCCAGTGACTTAAACCTCAGCACAGAAATAAATACAACATGCTGGAGGGACCGATTCATATCCCAGAGGCTCCCCTCATTCTGGAACAAAATCCCAATCCATGTCAGACAGAGCCCCTCAATGACCCTCTTCAAGAAGAATCTTGATGTTTGGATGGGAGATCGTAAATTTACCCCTGGGATCTCTTGTGTCACTGCTAGACAGAGGCATGGTAAACTAACCTTAAATGGGCTATCTTCTGTGACCTACTATACAGAGGCACAGTCAACTAATCTAAGAAGGGTGGCGAAAGCCAAACACACTCTGGCTAGGCTTGTAATAGGGAAGATAGCCTAGTATCAACCTATGAACATGTTGCCCACCATCAAGCCATCTGTCAAAGTACAGAACAGCATCTCTTTATTCCTGTTGCCCCACCCATGTGGACCAAGGCAGTCCACATATTTTGTTCTGTCATGATATGTACATTCAGGTCACCCATTATCAACACCAATACAAGTTGTCATGCTTTATGTAAAAGATCCTGAGTAACTGCAACCTGAATGTACTCTTTTCTAGCTATCACAACCCTGCTATGGGGCAATAGGCAGAGATTATATATACTGTTCTACCCTTGGACTGCAGACTGATTCCCATGAATCTATCATTAATTAAGAGGACATCCTTCACAGTCTTCTGAAGCCTCTCCCTCACCACAATTCTCACACCATTTCTAATCTGTCCTCCCCTTGAGTACCAGTCTCTGGATGCCAAGCCAAATGTTGTGAAAACTGTGGTGACAGAGAGGGTTCAGAAGAATCTGTGCTTGGAAGTGGATAACCTTATGGTAAGGAGGAGTCCTATCATTCTCTGTATCCAGGAAACAAGATGGAAGAGTAGTGCAGCAAAGGGTAAGGCTCCTCCTTACCATCAGGTCATCCACTTCCAAGCACAGATTCAGTGAACCTATGTTGAGTGTAGCAATCCTTAGCTCATGTTTCGCAGTTTTAGTTTTACATCCAGCTTTTGTTCAATAGAGCTACCCCAGATAATGCAAGGCTGGGCAATTAGACAATGGTCAGCAATGTGGTTACTGAGCCAGGGTTGACAAGCTTTATGGCTGGCAAATTCTGGCCACTAGAGGCACACAGACTTCCAAGCCCACTGTTCGCATGGATGCCTTGCATAGGTCAAAATAGGTTGACTCACCTCACCTAAAAAGTACGTTTTGTACCTACCATAAATGTAGATGTTAGAGTGTCTTCACTGCTGCAGTCATTACACTTGGGTTATCTTGCCGTCAGGCGGTCCCGCAGTTGGCCAGAGTTCCAAAGTTTTGGTCCGGCGTCGGTTGCCGTCACTTCTTCCCTCACGTCAGTGCACCAGGAGTATATAAGATGTAGCCGACGCCATTTTCTTCAGTTTTTCTTGCCCCAGATGTCAGGTGCCCCAAATAGGTAGGCAAGATAAATTGCTAAAAAAAAAAACATACAATAAAGGTAAAAACAAAAAGTACAGTTTTGTACCTGCCATAAATGTAGATGTCCGATAGGTATGCATCTGCAGTCATCACATATGGGTTTGTCCTGCCTCAGGCAGCCCTTCGGTCGGCCGGATTCCAAAGTCTGGGTCCGGCGTCGGCTGATGTCGCCCCCACCCCGACGTCACAGCGCCTGGGGTATAAAAGCGTCAGCCGATGCCATCTTCCTCAGTTTTTCTTGCCCCAGATGCCAGGTGCCCTCTAGGAAGGCTAAATTTGGAAAAATGCAATAAAAGTCCAAACATTTGCAAAAATATATATATATAAGCTAATAGAGGGGTAAGCACCCTAGGAATACCGCAAAGGGGAAGGAGGGAGGGTAAACCTAACTGCAGATGCATACCTATCGTACATCTACATTTATGGTAGGTACAAAACTGTACTATGTCCTTCAAGGATGCATCTGCAGTCATCACATATGGGTAGAATACCATAGCCAATCTGGGGGTGGAGGAACTAGGAAAAGGATGGTGTAGCTAAGATACCCTGCAGGACAGCCGTAGCAAAACCTGCTCTGGATCTGGAATATAAAGGTAAATTGTAATGCTTGGCAAATGTATGCACGGAGCTCCATGTGGCAGCTTCTAAAATGTCTTTTGTAGCCACCCCTCTTAAGAAGGCTGTGGAGGTGGCTGTGGCTCTCGTAGAATGAGGTCTAATGTTAGCTGGTACAGTCTTTCCATGAAATGAGTAACAAAAGCGAATGCAATTTCCTATCCATTTTGAAATTGTCTGTTTGGAAATTGCTTTTCCTTGAGTACCAGCAGCATATGCTACCAGCAGCTGGTCAGTTTTTCTGAAACCTTTAGTTCTGTCCAAGTAGTAGCGTGAATGTCCAGGGTGTGCAGCAGTTTCTCCCCTTTGTTTTGTGGATTTGGGAAGAAGGTAGGCAAGTGAATGGCTTGATTCAATGAAACCCTGGATACCACCTTTGGCATAAAAGTAGGATTAGTTCTTAATGAAACTCTGTCCTGGTGAAAAATAATAAATGGCTGAACTGCCATCAGGGCCTGCAATTTCGAAACCCTTCTTGCTGAGGTTATTGCCAGAAGGAAAGCAGTCTTCCATGAAAGGTATTGTAGATCTGCAGATGCTGCTGGTTCAAATGGAGGCAGTGTTAGTTTTTCCAACACGTAGTTAAGGTCCCAAGCAGGTAGAGGTGGTTTCCGAGGAGGTTTGATGTTTTTGATCCCTCTTAGAAACTGCCTTAGGAGAGGATGAGAAAAGACAGGTGGATCAGTATTGTACTCTGCTGAAATTGCTGAAGCATGAATCTTAATAGAAGAGTAAGACAGTCCACTGTGGAACATTTCTGCCAAATATTCCAGTATATGTGCCATGTTCATCATTGTCGCATCTAGGCCCTTTGTGGTATTCCAGATGAGAAATCTTTTCCATTTTGCTGAATATGCCTTCCTTGTGGAAGGGCGGCGAGCTTCCATAATAATATTCTTCACTCTCTGGGATAGCTTATCCTGAGGAGGAGTCAAGGTATTCTCCACGCTGTTAGTTACAAAACTCTACATTCCAACCTGGAATGTAGAGTTTTGTATCTGTGCTGTGTCAGTAGAAGTGGGCATAGAGGTAGGGGCCATGGTTTCGTACGTGACATGCTCCTTAGCAGTGGGTACCAGTGCTGTCTTGGCCAGTCCAGAGCTATCCGAATCACTTTTGGCTGCTCTGTCCTGATCTTCAGTAACACCTTGGTCATTAATGGGATAGGAGGAAATGCATACACTGTCAGATTTCTCCAGCTGAAAGAGAGGGTGTCCACTTTCCACGCTTGTGGGTGGTATGTCCTTGAGCAGAATTTCTTCAGTTGATGATTGTGGGGGGATGCAAATAGATCTATGTCCGGGCTCCCCCAAGATTGTGTTATCTGTTGGAAAATGTCTGGGTGCAGCATCCATTCGTGCGCATCCATGATATTTCTGCTTAAGCTGTCCGCCAGTGTGTTGTCCTTCCCTGGCACAAACTGAGCTTGTAGCTGTATATTGAGTTTCAAGGAAAGATCCCATAGATTCATTGCCAGTCTGCAAAGAGGGTAAGAATGGGTACCTCCTTGCTTGTTTATGTACCACATAACCGTGGTGTTGTCTGTCCTTATTAGTAGATGGCCTTGATGCAGAAAGAGTTTGAAGGCCTCGACTGCATGTATCACTGCTAGCATTTCTTTTTGATTTATGTGCATGCGTAGCTCCTTTCGTGACCACTGTCCTTGGATACCTCTGCCCTCCATGTGTGCTCCCCAACCTAGGTCTGAAGCGTCTGTTGTAATAGTTTGGGAGATTTTTGGCTTTGTGAAGGGTAACCCTCTGTTGGACTGGCTGGCCTGAGCCCACCACAGAAATTCCTTGTGAAGGCATGGAATGAGTGGGATTAAAGTTTCCAAACTGTGACTGTGCTGAGTCCATAAACTCCTTAGGTACCACTGTAGCTTTCTCATATGTAGCCTTGCTTGTGGAATCAAAAGAATACAGGATGCCATGTAACCCAGGGCCTGCAGGATTTTCCTTGCAGTCAGCTGAGTTTGTCTTGTCAGATTCTTGAAGTAATCCGGTAGCTGACTTTGTTTTTCTTCTGTGAGATAAGCCATTTGGGTGGTTGTATCTAGATCCGCACCCAGAAAGGTTATTCTTTGGGATGGAACAAGTCTTGATTTGTGCATGTTGACTGTATATCCCAAGGCCTGTAGAAGATTGATGGCATAATTTAAGTCCTTTATCAAAGTTTGTTGGTTGTCCGCTTGTATAAGGCAGTCGTCCAGATATGGGTAGATTTGAATCCCCTGGTGTCTGCAGTGTGCTATTACTGATGCCAGGCTTTTCGTGAATACTCTGGGTGCAGTAGATAAGCCAAAGGGCAATGCTGAGAATTGATAATGCTCTGACCCTGCAAGAAATCTGAGGTATCTTCTGCAACTTTGTCTGATAGGGACATGCAGGTATGCCTCCTTGAGGTCTAGAGTAACCAGCCATGACCCCTTGCCCAGCATGGGAAGGAGCTGCTGTAGAGTCAGCATTTTGAATTTTGGCACAATGAGATAAGTATTCAGTACAGACAAGTCAAGAATTGGTCTCCATTGATGCTCTTTTCTTGGAACAAGGAATAGCCTGGAGTAAAATCCTTGGCCTTGTTCTGAAATAGGAACTTTTTCTATGGCTTTCATTTGTAGTAAGTTTGAGATTTGTTTCAAAGCCTCTGCCCTTTGATTTGGTGGCAGACCTGGCATGCCTTTTCTTTTTGGCAATGTGTGAAAATGGAACCTGTATCCATTGTCTATTATTTGGAGTGTCCATTTGTCTCTTGTAATGTTGTGCCATTTTTTTGAGAATAAAGAACGCTTTCCGCCTAAAGGTGCTTCTAATTGAGCCCTGGTTGGCGGAGTCCAAGCAAAGTCATTGAGTTTGCCTTGTGCAGCAGTTGCAGGTCCTGAACTGCCTGTCTGGATTGGAGGTTGCCATTGACGGCCTCTGTAGGAGCCCCTAGCTTGCCCTCTACCTCTGGCACGCCTGTTCCTGCCCCTTTGAAATCTTTCTGTGTCCGGAAAGGACCAATTCTTGGAAGGCAAGTTTCTGCTGAATCTAGGCGGTTGGACTTGAAGAAAATCCTTAACTGTTTGCACAGATTTTGCCTTTTCCTCAAATTTCTTTAGGACGTCTTGAGCAGTGGAACCAAATAACTTTTGCTTTTCCAGTGGAGCATCCAAAAGCTTAGCTTTAACTTGGTCTGGCAGAGATTGTTCCTTCAGCCAAGCATGCCTACGTATGACAACACCTGTCATTGCTGACCTACATGAAGCTTCCAATGCATCATAACCACACTGCAAGAAGTGGTTGCTAACCTGCTGGGAGTTATGTACCAGATCCTGAAGGGATTTACGGTCAAGGGGTTCAGTAGAAGACAATTTCTTATGCATTTCTTCTAACAAATACTCTTGATACTGTATCATGTGAAATTGACAATTTAATGCCCTCATAGCAAGAGTGGCAGAAGTATACACTTTTTTACCCCATCTCTCTAATGTCCTGGACTCCTTTGCAGAGGGGAGTGGGTTCTTAGTAGTAACAGCTGCAACCCCTTTAGGGCCCTGTGAAATAGTTTCAGGGTCAGCAGAGTGGGCCTTATAAAGAAAATTGTGTGTGTCCGGGACCCTGTAATACCTATCGGACTTAGGGGCCGGAGGCAGAGTGTCAGGGGTCATACTAGAGTCAGAATATACATCATCAATGACATTTAAAACAGGAGGAATAGCCAAAGGTCTATGCTGAGGTAAATGAAGAAAAGTTCTTAGTCTTTTCCTGGAATCAGAATATTCCTGGCCCTACCATTTGAAATGCTCTGTCATAGTGTGAAGGGTCTCCCCAAAGGAAAGCTCTTCAGGAATAGATTCCTCTGCATCCGAATCCTCATAGGCCGAATAAGCCTCCTCCTGGTAGTCTGAGTGATCCGAGCCAACAGAGGCCTCCTCTGAGGAAAGGGGATCAGGGGGATCCACCCTGGGCCTTTTGTCTAGAGGGGGTTGGGAGCCCCTGTCCGGATGAGGCTGAGAGCCCCTAATTAAGGAGAAAAGGTCCTCTGCTAAAGTTAGAATCTGTGAACTAGAAGAGGGTCCCTGAAAAATAACTCTGGGAGGCATGGCTTTAGTGTGTTTTGCAGCTTTAGCCCTGGTGAAGGCCTTAATAGACATGGATGCAGGAGGCCTGGCTGCACCACGTGCTGGAGTAGCTTTGTCTAAAGGTATGGTGTCGGAAGATTCCAATACACCAGTTTCGGAAGGCAATTCTGTCACCGACTCGGTAGGAGCCTCCGGGGCCGAGGCTGTCGGTTGTATTATTTCAGGGTTCGGAAGTTCCAAGGACTCTGTATCAGCCGAGACCGAGGCACTCGCGGTAGGCCTAGCCACGGTTTCAGCCGAAACCGCGGCCCGCGTGTGTCGGTCCTTGTCTTTCCGTTTCTTAATTAAATGTGATGTTGGGGTTTCCGACGGCATTTTGTATGAAAAACTATCCCCAAAAAACTCTTCTGCGAACTCCGACCGACGTCTAAGAGTGCGTCGGTTGAAGGAAGCGCAGGCTGAGCAGCCCGAGACGTCGTGGTCTGGGCCTAAGCAGGGGAGACAATAAGAGTGGAAATCCTTATGAGGTATTTGTTTCCCACAAGTTAAACAATTATTAACTTTTTCTGACATCGGCTGAGGCAAGAAAGAGTCCCCAACGGGGTACTTCGCTTTTGAAGTCTTCTGATAGCGAATTTACAGGAGCTGGCCGACTGACACTTGCGAACTGCTTCTGCTTCGGGCACCACGCGGCAAGAAAGACTGAGGAAGATGGCGTCAGCTGACGCTTTTATACCCCAGGCACTGTGACGTCGGGGTGGGGGCGACATCAGCCGACGCCGGACCCAGACTTTGGAATCCGGCCGACCAAAGGGCTGCCTGAGGCAGGACAACCCATATGTGATGACTGCAGATGCATCCTTGAAGGACATCCTTCAGTTACCAGCAAATACACCACATAGGTAGTATAGTGTAGAAAGGTATAGAAAAGTTCCAGCTAAGAAAGAGGGGATAGCGGGTGGGTAACCTGGACTGCAGCAGTAAAGACACTTAACATCTACATTTATGGTAGGTACAAAACTGTACTATGTTCATAGTGTTTCACTGCTGCAGTCATTACACTTGGGTTGAATCCCAAAGCTGAGTTAGGGTGGCTGGTTCTATAGAGGATTTGGGGTGGCTATGAGGCCCTGCAGCACTGCAGTGGCAAAGCCAGCTCTGGATCTAGAATAAAGAGGCAAGTAATAATGCCTGGTAAAGGTGTGCACTCAACTCCAAGTTGCAGCTTCCAAGATATCTTTGGTAGGTACTCCTTTAAGGTAGGCAGTTGAAGTGGCTGTTGCCCTGGTGGAATGTGGCCTAATGTTACTAGGTACAGGTTTGCCATGCTGTGTGTAGCAGAACCGGATACAGTGTCCTATCCACTTTGAAATGGTCTGCTTTGAAATGGCCTTTCCTTGTGATCCTGCAGCATATGCTACAAACAATTGCTCAGCTTTTCTGAAAGCTTTTGTTTTGTCCAAGTAGAATCGTAATTGTCTGTGTATGTCCAAGGAATGCAGAAGTCTCTCCCCTTTATTCTGGGGAGTTGGATAAAAAGTTGGCAAGTGAATAGTTCGGTTAAGAGCCACACTGGATACCACCTTAGGCATAAATGAAGGGTTTGTTCTTAAAGAAACCCTGTCTTGGTGAAAAATGATGAAAGGCTCCACTGCCATTAGTGCCTGTAACTCTGAGACTCTTTGTGCTGAGGTTATTGCCAGAAGCAGAGCAGTTTTCCATGATACATATTTTAATTCTGCTGAATTGGCTGGCTCAAAAGGAGGTAAAGTTAGTTTTTCCAAGACAAAATTGAGGTCTCAAGTTGGTGTTGGTGCTCTCCGGGGCGGTCTTATGTTTTTAGCCCCTCTGAGGTACTGTTTTAGCAATGGATGAGAGAAAATAGGAGGATCTGTGTTGTAATGAGCCGAGGTGGCAGAGGCGTGGATCTTAATGGATGAAAAAGATGGTCCTTTGTCCAGCATCTCAGTTAAGTATTGCAAAATCTGAGGAATATTTGGGACAAGAGGGTCAAAGCTATGAGCCTGGTTCCAGGCACATAATCTCCTCCACTTTTCTGAATAAGATTTCCTGGTGCTAGGCCTCGTGGCCTCCAAAATGACATCCATAACAGCTTTAGAGAGATGTCTGCTTGACTAAAGGATCTGCCATGCAGCCAGGTTTAAGGTTTTGAGCTGACTGTGCAGGATCTGGTTGTTTTGTTGAGTCAGACGGTGTGGAGTTTGAGGTAAAATCCATGGTGGGCCTTGAGCTAAGTTCTTTAAGATTGGGTACCAGTACTGGCATGGCCAGTCTGGGGCAATCAGGATCATCTGTGGTTCTTCTTGTCTGGCTTTTAGGAGTACCTTTGAAAGGAGAGGCAGTGGTGGGAAGGCATAAACTTTTAGGCTTTTCCAGCTGAACGAGAGAGCATCCACTTTCCATGCCTGTGTGTGATATGTCCTTGTGCAGAATTTTTGTAGTTGGCAATTCAGTGGGGAGGCAAAAAGATCCATGTCTGGGCACCCCCATTTTTGCGTTATCATGCTGAAAACTTGTGGATTTAATTTCCACTCGTGAGGATCCATGATGTTTCTGCTTAAGTCGTCTGTCAGAGTATTTTTCTTTCCTGGCAGGAATTGTGTTTGTAGATGAACTTGATAGGTTAGAGCTGTGTTCCACAAGGTCATGGCTTGTCTGCATAGGAGATAAGAATGAGCGCCCCCTTGCTTGTTTAATTACCACATAACTGTGGTGTTGTCCGTCTTCAATAATAGTCGTCCTGGATGCAGAAGGTCCTTGAACGCTGTAAGGGCATTTTGTACAGCCAACATCTCTTTTTGATTGATGTGAAGATGCATTTGATCTGCGGTCCACTTGCCCTGAATACATTTTCCTAACATGTGTGCTCCCCAGGCATAATCCGAAGCATCTGTTGTTAATGTCTGCCTGGCTGTGGGATGAGTGAAAGGCTGTCCCTTGTTGAGGTGACATGCCTGTGCCCACCATCGAAACTTCTGTTGCAGGCAGGGAATTAGTGGTATTACTGCTTCCAAACTGTAAAAGTGTTGAATCCAAACACTTTTTAGGTACCATTGTAATTTCCTCATATGCAGTCTGGCATATGGAATTAGTAGAATGCAAGATGCCATGAATCCCAAGGCCTGCAGAATTTTTCTTGCAGGGAGTTGGGTTTTTGTTGCCATCAATTGAAAGTACCAAGTCAGTTGTCCTTGTTTGTCTGGCGTGAGATAAGCCATCTGGGCCGTTGTATTTAAGCTGGCACCCAGGAATATTATCTCTTGTGAGGGCACTAGTTTCGACTTCTTTTCGTTTACTGTGTACCCTAGGCAAATTTGCAACCTTTTTACAAAAGCCAGATGCTTTAGAAGAATGTCCTTGCTCTCTGCTTGAATAAGGCAGTCGTCCAGGTATGGATACATTTGAATTCCTTTTTCTCTGCAAAATGCAATTACTGGTGCCAGGCACTTTCTGAAGACCCTGGGCGCAGCAGACAAGCCAAAGGGCAGTGCAGAGAATTGGTAATGCATTGAACCAGCTATGAATTTGAGGTATCTTCTGCAATTTTGTCTGATAGGGACATGCAGGTATGCCTCTTTGAGGTCCAAAGTAACAAGCCAAACCTTCTTGCCCAGCATGGGAAGAAGCTGCTGTAGTGTCAACATTTTGAATTTCGGAACATCCAGGTAAGTATTTAGAGTAGAAAGGTCTAGTATGGGTCTCCAGGCTTTGTCCTTTCTGGGGACCAGGAACAGTCTTGAGTAAAATCCTTATCCTTGTTCCTGTTGTGGCAATTTTTGAATAGCTCTCATGTCCATGAGGGCTGTAATTTTTTTTGTGCCTCTGCCCATTGATTTTGTGGCAGGTCTGGGTTTTAGCCTTGGTAGAGTGTGAAAGTGGAACCTGTAACCTTGAGACACAATATTCAGAACCCATTTGTCTTGGGTGATTATATGCCAATTTTGAGAAAAAAGTGCTAGTTTTCCCCCTAGGGGAGCTGCCAAAAGGTAAGTGCTTGGCATTCGAAGGGGGAAGTCATTGGGACTGTTTCCTGTAAGGTTGTGATCTGCCTCTTGAGCGTCTGTATCTGCCTCTGTGGTCTGTCTGACACTGAAAAGGACCAATTCTTTGAAGGCCAATTTCTGCTAAATCGAGGTGGCTGTGCCTGTAAGAAATCCTTCACTGTTTGCATAGATTTTGCCTTATCCTCCATTTTCTTTAATACCTCTTCTGCCTTAACATCAAATAAAATATCCTGCTGTAAAGGAGCATCCAATAATTTAGCCTTAACATGATCAAGTAAACATTGTTCTTTTAACCATGCATGCCTTCGAATCACAGATCCTGTAACTGCTGCTCCAGAAGAAGCCTCTAATGAATCAAAACCACATTGCAGAGTATGTTTTCCCACTTGCTCAGCTGCATGCAATAAATCCTGCATCTCCTTATAGTCAGGATGTTCTGAACTTGCAATCATTTTCTGTTTTAACAGACATTAAATGCTGTTGGTATTTAAGCATGTGAAACTGGCAATTTAAAGCTCTCACAGCTAAAGTTGCAGAGGTGTAAACTTTCTTCCCCCATCTGCCTAATGCTCTAGAATCCCTGCCAGAGGGAACAGGATTTTTAGCCGTAGAAGCCTTTACCCATTTGGGACCCTGGGAAATAGTTTCTGGGTCAGCAACAGGGTTTTATAAAGAAATTTGTGGCAGTCAGGGACTCTGTAGTACCTGTCTGGCGTGACTGGAGCAGGGGGCAAAGAATCCGGGTTTAAACTGGATTCAGAAAACACATCATCCAGAATATCTAACACTGGCGAAACAGCAAGGGGCCTGTGCTGAGGCAATAAAAGGAAGTCTCTGAGCCTTTTCTTGGATTCTGAGTAATCCTGGCCCTCCCAATGGAAATGCTCCCTCATGGTATGTGAAGTTTCCCCAAAAGAATAATCCTCAGGAGGAAAGGCTGAAGAAATTGATTCTTCAGCATCAGAGTCCTCATAGGGGGGTAAAGAGTATCCCTGGTCTGAAGAGGAACCAGAAGAGATGGAAACCTGGTCAGAGGAGTCACAGTCTGTATCCTGCCTAGGCCTTTTATCAGGAGGGGGGTGGGTACCCCTGATCAGAGTAATTAAGTCTTCGGCCATTTTGAGCATCTGTTTTTTAGGCATGGAAGCCTGTCCAGTTGAATGCTGTACTTGCTTATTTGTCTTTAATGGAGTTTTAGCTTTGGTTGTAGTTTTTATGGTAAGCTGTGAAAATCTGAAAACACCCTCAGAAGCTGATGCCTGCTCAGCGGCTCCGGACCCATCTGAAGGGTTAGTTTCCGTAGGCCCAACACCTTGAGTATCCAGAGGCCTAGACATCTCCACGTGGGAGTCGGAGGCGGCCTGTGGCTCTGAGGTAGCGGGTGTCAGGGGCTGCGAAAGCACCTCACTGAGAGCCGGCGACTGGCCTAGAAGAGGTTTCATCGTCAGTTTTGGGCCTCGGATGCCTGTCCTTATCCTTGTCTTTGCGTTTTTTGTGCATTCCGGTCATCAGTTGTTCCGACGGCATGGTATAATTAAACCTTCGGCCAAAGTAATGCCAAGCAAAATCAAACAGACGTTTAATAGTGCGTTTGTTAAATCTAGCACAAAACCAACAACTAGTGACGTCGTGATCTGGGCCTAGGCATGGAATACAGTAAGAATGAAAATCCTTATGAGGTATTTGCTTCCCACACGAAATACAATTATTAACTTTTACTGACATCGGTCTGAGGCAAGAAAAAGTTTCCCCAACGGGGTACTTAGCTTTATTGAAGACTTTGGTTCTGAAATTCGAATTGAAAATCTCAGGAGTCGGCCGACCGGCACTTGCAAACTGCTTTTGCTTCGGGCACCGCACAGCAAGAAAGACTGAAGAAAATGGCGTTGGCTGCATCTTATATACCCCTGGCACACTGACGTCAGGGAAGAAGCGACAGCAACCGACGCCGGACTAAGACTCTGGAACTCTGGCCGACTGCGGGACCACCTGACGGCAGGATAACTCAAGTGTAATGACTGTAGCAGTGAAACACGATAAACATCTGGCAAATACTCGTGCCTGACTCTGGTGACATTAGCAAACATAACCCATTCACCTAGGCCTAATTTTTTAAACCATCAAGTGGCTAGCCTTGAACTGGTCCACAGTCCAATCCACATACTCCTATCTAGGGCATACTAGTTGATCCCTACAATGGTTGGTCTATACAACTCTTCTAATAAGCACCACCTATAGTCACAGTGCTGCTGCTGCCCCCCACATCTCCATTCTTAGGAAAGTTTTGAGGTGGAAACACCCATCATGTTTTATTTCGGGGAGGAACCCCCACAGACATACAAGGAGAATATTCAAACTTCAAAGACTGTCCCGAGGTCAGGACCAAAGACTTAAACCATTATGCCAATACTACATTCACACAGCTGCATAATTTCCTTTGTCATATGGCTTCTGCTGCTCTGCCTCTACTCAGTCCCTTATGGATTCCAATTCAATGGAATTTTTTAGCTCATTCGCTCTTTCATCACTGTTAAGTTATAATGTGGATGTGTAAAAGACAGGATGGGGTATTGCCAAATTTATACCTCGGCGTTCGTGAAAATCTAGTGCCAATCATTAGTGGACCGGAGTTCCGCTGTGGCAACCCCTAACAGGGAAAAGCCGAAAGACAAACAACAACAACAACAACAACTTTCTTTACAGAGATTCCTGAAAGCCTACCTATACGACAGTACATCCTTTCAAACTCATTTTAATTTCAGGTATTATTTCACCGCAACAATTTGTTTTGGAATTATTTTGATATCCTTTTACAGGTCTGACTAACTATTTACCAGAGTAAAAATGTTTGCTACATAGGTTGATATGTATTTGTATCACATAACAGGCAATTACACTCAAAACTCTGAATGGCTTAAATTTCTGCTTCCAACAGCTCAGTTCAGGCATACATAATCCTGTGCAAACTTAGCAAATATTACTCAATCATTAAGTAGTCACTATTATATTACACAGAAAAAAAATAGTCCATCATTAAAACTACAGAATTAAAAAAAAAAAAACTCCACATACCTCATCTCCCATTATATTCCATAACTGTATTAAAGGCAAACCACTGGAGCTCTCATAATTTGTAACCTGAAATAAAAAGTTAAAAACGTCACTGCAAAATTACTAGCCTTCTAAACGCCATTTGATAAAAATGCAGCAAGAGTTCAAATGACTTTTCACACCTTACCTTGAAGTACACTTCTTAAATAAAAAGAAATACGACAATCACTGAAAATACAGTTCAGTGAGGCCACTCACCTTGAAGTAAGATCTTTAAGACAAACATTTTGTGGAACTTTCTAGTGTGGCTTTGTCTGAAAAGCAACTCACTTACTGTGCTCTGTGATGTAGGCAGCAAACACACAGCTTTAATTAATGCTTATACAGTATATGGTTATAGTACTACAGCCAATACTACATAAGGAAACAAACCTATTTTAAAAAAATAAAATCTACATTTTTAACAGTGCTGCCTAATTATATGTGGGACACCAAACAAAATTCAAGAACTGATCCCTGAAACATCTTTGCAAGCACTGCCAATGGTTTCACTGGATGTAAAATTTAAAGAAATGCTACAGATGAATTCTAAACTTGATGAGTTCACAAAGAAGTCTGCTGAAAAGAGAGCAAAAGGTTGACTAACTTAACAGAATACAGACTCAAAACACTCTAGAAGAATTCTGAAGAACTGAAGATCAACTCAGCAACAATGGAAGCTTATGAAGAGGGTCTGAATGAACGACCGATGATCATGGATCACTCAAGCCTAAAGAATGAATTTAAGGTTTGCCGAAGTAATAGAAATAATGTAGGGGTTCAACTATGCTAAATCTTCTACTGAATCAGACTGGAAGTTTAACAGATATGGACTGAATGAACACACTTACTACTTTGTACCAGAGGGTGATAAGCAGTAAATAACTACAGTAAAACTACTTAAACAATATGAAACCTGCAGCATGAAAGAAAATATCAGGGCTCCCTTGGTGACTCTAGTTGGGGTGTTGCAAGTTGGAAAGGCTTGTGTTTTGCATGCAGGATAACTGTTACTACAAGGAAAAAAAGATGTGCAAGTTACTGCAAGCCATAACATTTCTGACTTAAGCTCAAGTTTGAGCAATTGTACATATTAAAGTACTTTATCAAGCTGCTATCAAAAACATTTTAATGCAAAAGAAAGCATTTTTTCTCTCCCATGGAAGTCCAAATTAAATTCTTCACAGTTCTACAAAAAATTAACCAAAGGATCTGCTCTGAGCTAAAACAGAATGGCATTAAATATACTGATCCAAAGGATATTGCCAATATCCTGGCAGATCGATTCAGTGCCAACTTCACCCCCCTCTCACCCCCTAAATGGCCCATCCCAATACCGGAAGATTGCCAAATTCCAGTAATAACGGCCACACAGGTACAAAACGCACTCGCTAAAGCCAAGAATACAGCATCCATTGGACCAGATGACATCCCGGGCTGTGTACTACATGAACTACAATATGAACTGGCACCTCACCTAAGTGTCATGTTTAATCATAGCCTCACCTAAGGTTTCGTGCCCACTGAGTGGTGCAGAGCTACAGTTATCCCAATCCACAAGGGGGATCCACCTTGGATCCCGGAAACTACCGTCCCATCAGTCTGACAAGCCTTATCTGCAAGGCCATGGAGCGTATTATCATGGAACTTATAAACAAAGACATTGGCAACCTTCAAACACTGGACCCCACCCAGTTTGGGTTTGTGAAGGGCCGATCCTGTCTCCTGAACCTGACTGACTTCTTTGAATCAGTCTCCAGAGCCATGGACAAGGGTAAGATGGTCCACACAGCCTATCTAGACCTTGCCAAGGCCTTTGATACCATCCCCCACTCTGGAATCATAGATAAACTTACTAAGTTGGGCATTAATCCCTATGTCACCCAATGGGTTGCTAAATAGCTTACTGATAGAACCCACACTGTAAAAGTAGCCGACTCCAAATCCAGCTCCAGACAAGTGACAAGTGGAGTACCTCAGGGTTCAGTCCTGGGGCCGCGCTTGTTTGGCATCTACTTCTCTGAAGTACAGGTCAACACTAAGGGACTCTGGCTAACAAAGTTTGCAGATGACTGCAAACTGGGAGCCATTATTGAATCCCAAATGATGTGGATACTCTACAAAAGGGCCTTACAGAAACAGATGCTTGGTGCCAGAGCCATGGGCTCAAGCTCAATGCCAAGAAATGTATTGTTATCCCTTTGGGAAAAACATGTATCCATGAATTACCATATAGGTGGCAGTACACTAAACACAGAAAGTGTGATAAGAGACTTAGGGACACAGGTGGACAATGGTCTCACCTTCGATAACCACATCGCCACAACAGTCAGGAAATCCTTCTATGTGGCACACCTCATCACGAA